>NC_053156.1:146648510-146793975 GCF_016835505.1 Polypterus senegalus | reverse complement strand
CTCTTTCCTTTCCTTCTTTTACCTGCCTCTGGAACTTTACATCCGCATGACACAATCACACAACTTTCCTACACTGTGTCAGCACACACACAACGCGCGCATACAAACACTAGATTATCATTACTACATTTTATCATACAACCACAAACACTCTAATTATTATTATTGTCTGATTATTATCAGCATTAGTATTATTATTATCAGCATTATTATTATCATCAGCATTATTATTATTATTATTATTATCATTATCAGCAGTATTATTATTAGTAGTATTTTTTATTATTATCATTAGCACTATTATCATCAGCATTAATAATATTATTATTGTTATTAGCATTATTATACATATATTTTTTTATTTACTTATTTATTGCTTTATTTTATTTATATATATTTTTTTTTCAGATTAAATTATACATTTATTTATTTAACTAACTCACATGAAGGCACCATACATTAGCTAATCACACACACAACTATGGGTACACTAAGGTTTGTCAGTTGGAATGTTCATGGAACTGGCTCTAGAGAGAAGAGATTAAAGATTTTTGATCAGCTTAAAAGAATGCAGGCAGATGTTGTCTTATTACAAGAGACTCATAGGTCTGCCACAGTTGCAGATGAACTTAAAACATCTGAGTTTCCCAGACTGTTCTCTGCCGCCTATAACTCTAGACAAAGAGGTGTAGCTATTTTAATACACAAAAATACAAATTTCACAGTATTGGACACAGTCTCAGATCCAGATGGTAGATTTATAATACTAAAACTATCTATACAAAATCAAAGCTTATGTATTGTTAGCATATACTGTCCAAACATAGATGACCCTGCATTCTTTCATAATTTTTCTCTGTACAGGGTGGGCCATTTATATGGATACACCTTAAAAAATGGGAATGGTTGGTGATATTAACTTCCTGTTTGTGGCACATTAGTATATGTGAGGGGGAAACTTTTCAAGATGGGTGGTGACCATGGTGGCCATTTGGAAGTCGGCCATTTTGGATCCAACTTTTGTTTTTTCAATAGGAAGAGGGTCATGTGACACATCAAACGTATTGAGAATTTCACAAGAAAAACAATGGTGTGCTTGGTTTTAACGTAACTTTATTCTTTCATGAGTTATTTACAAGTTTCTCTTTGTTTACAGCCATTGACATGTCGCAGAGGTTAACACGTGAGGAGCGGATAGAAATTGTGTTGATGTCTGGTGAACGCAGTAACCGGTCATTGCAGCAGATTTCAATGCAAGACACCCTACGAGACCACCCATCTCCCATGCTACAGTTAGCAAACGGCTTGCTAAGTTTCGTGAAACTGGTTCAGTGTTGGATTTGCCAAAATGTGGACGCATGAAAACCGTCACTAATGAAGAAACATCAGTGGCTGTCCTAGCTTCATTCAGCAAGAGCCCACAGTGTAACACTCGCCGCATGTCACTGGAGAGTGGCATTAGTTGAACATCCCTTCGCAGATATTAGCTACTCACAAATGGCACCCTTACAAACTCCAGCTACTGCAGCATCTCAACAAGGATGACCCAGATCGGCGCACTGAATTTGCAGAACGGGCAAAAAAAAATTGGAACAGGACCCTCAGTTTACGCAGAAGATTTTGTTCAGTGATGAGGCAAACGTTTATGTGAATGGTGAAGTTAACAAACAAAACCACCGCTATTGGTCTGACACTAACCCACATTGGATAGATCCTCCAAGACTTTTGGAACAAAAATTGATGGTATGGTGTGGTATATGGGGTACAAAGATAGTGGGGCCATTCTTCATCAATGGAAACCTCAAGGCCACTGGATATGCAAAATTGCTACATGATGATGTGTTTCCCTCTTTATGCACTGAAGCTGGCATGTTCCCTGAGTTTTTCCAGCAAGATGGTGCACCACCACATTATGGGTGTCAGGTCCGAGCATTCCTAGATGAACAGTTTTCTGGAAAGTGGATTGGTCATCATGGGCCAGTTGAATGGCCCCCAAGGTCTCCCAATCTGACCCCCTTAGACTTTTATCTTTAGGGTCATCTGAAGGCAATTGTCTATGCTGTGAAGATACGAGATGTGCAGCACCTGAAACTATGGATACTGGAAGCCTGTGCTAGCATTTCTCCTGCAGTGTTGCTATCAGTGTGTGGAGTGGGAGAAGAGGGTTGCATTGACAATCCAACACAATGGGCAGCACATTGAACACATTTTATAAGTGGTCAGAAACTTGTAAATAACTCATGAAAGAATAAAGTTACGTTAAAACCAAGCACACCATTGTTTTTCTTGTGAAATTCCCAATAAGTTTGAGGTGTCACATGACCCTCTTCCTATTGAAAAAACAAAAGTTGGATCCAAAATGGCCGACTTCCAAATGGCCACCATGGTCACCACCCATCTTGAAAAGTTTCCCTCACATATACTAATGTGCCACAAACAGGAAGTTAATATTACCAACCATTCCCATTTTATTAAGGTGTATCCATATAAATGGCCCACCCTGTACTCTCCGAACACTTGGACTGTCCACTTATACTTGCGGGAGATTTTAATTTTTGGATGGATTATTCTTCAGACAGGCTCAGTACAGCTGGGACTCAGCGCAATTGGCATTCCACTAATATAGTCAAACAGTATATGAGTGATTATGGGCTTTGCGATGCATGGCGATCTTTTCATCCCAGCCGTAGAGAGTATACATTACATTAAGCAAACTCCTGTCAATCATGAAGAATCCACTGCATCCACTTAACAGGATCATCTCCAGGCAGAGGAGTAGCTTCAGTGACAGACTTTTGTCACTGTCCTGTTCCACTAACAGACTGAGGAGATCGTTCCTCCCCAACACTATGCGACTCTTCAATTCCACCGGGAGTAAATGCAGAACATTAATTTTATTTCAATTCTTTTCATTTTTATTACTATTTAATTTAATATTGTTTCTTTGTATCAGTATACTGCTGCTGGATTATGTGAATTTCCCCTTGGGATTAATAAAGTATCTATCTATCTATCTATCTATACTTTTTTCTCACACGTTCATCACTCTCAATCACGTTTGGACTATTTTCTAGTCAGCAGCTCATTATTGGCTGACATTTCAGACACGGAGATACACCCTATAGTTGTCAGGATCATGCTCCAGTTTCTTTAACTCTGTTAAATAAGAAAACAATCCCATCAGGTAAAAACTGGAGGTTTAATACGTCACTGCTTAAAGATGAAGGTTTTGTGGAATATTATAAAAAAGAGTGGGCTTTATATTTAGAACACAATGACCTTCCTGGAACATCAGCATCTGTTCTCTGGGAGGCAGGGAAAGCAGTGATGAGAGGTAAAATAATTTCCTTCTCATCACATAAGAAAAAAATAGAAAACAAACGTATTCAGGAATTCATTAAGTCTCTAGAGGCATCCCCAGAAGAAGAATTACAAAACAAATTGTGTAAAAGTAAACTAGAACTTAAAGGAATTATTGACAAAAAACACAATTTTTAGCACAAAGACTACGAATAGAAAACTTTGAACACGGTAATAAATTAGGCAAGTTTTTAGCCAACCAGTTAAAAATAAACAAAGAGAAAACTGCCATATCTGCTGTTAAAGAGTCAACTGGGAATATAGTATATGATCCTGAAAGAATAAACAACACTTTCAGAGATTTTTACAAAACCTTGTACTCACCACAGATTAACCCATCAGATAATGAGATCAATGAGTTTCTAGACAGGATAATACTTCCTAAATTATCAGATAGCCAAGTTACAGTCCTGGACTCACCATTAACATCAGATGAGCTTCAGGAAGCTCTTAACTCTATGCCTAATAGGAAGGCTCCAGGTCCAGATGGGTTTCCAGCAGAGTTCTACAAAGAATTCTGGATCATTCTGGCTCCAACATTCTTCAGAATGATGAGTGAAATAGAAGAAAATGGTAGACTACAGACAAACATGAATTCAGCCAACATTATTCTGGTAAAACCAGGCAAAGATCCTATATTTCCTACCAGCTATCGCCCAATTTCTCTTATTAATGTTGACCTGAAAATAATTTGTAAAGCCCTTGCAAAAAGATTAGAGAAGGTAACCCCTTTCATAATACATCCAGACCAAACTGGTTTCATTAAGGGGAGACATTCATCCACAAATTCACGTAGATTACTCAACTTAATAGACTTTTCTTATAGCAGAAACATGGAAACCAGTATATTATCTCTCGATGCAGAAAAGGCTTTTGATAGAGTTAACTGGAAGTTCTTATTTGCAACTTTACATAAGTTTGGTTTTGGAAACTTCTTCATAAACTGGTTAAAAATATTATACAGTTCACCAACAGCATGCGTCAGGACAAATGAGCAAACATAAGATAGCTTCTGTCTTCAGAGGGGGACCAGGCAGGGATGCCCTCTCTCCCCCTCGCTATTTGCTATCTTTATTGAACCACTAGCAGCAGCAATCAGGCAAACTACAGTTATCTATACTAATAAAAGGCAAAGCCCTCACTCACTCACTCACTCACTCACTCACTCACTGACTCACTCACTCACTGACTCATCACTAATTCTCCAACTTCCCGTGTGGGTGGAAGGCTGAAATTTGGCAGGTTCATTCCTTACAGCTTCCTTACAAAAGTTGGGCAGGTTTTATATCGAAATTCTATGCGTAATGGTCATAACTGGAAGCAGTTTTTCTCCATTTACTGTAATGGAGATGAGCTTCAACGCCGTGGGGGCGGAGTTTCGTGTGACATCATCACGCCTCCCACGTAATCACGCAGTACATAGAAAACCAGGAAGACCTCAAAAAGCGCTGAAGAAAACATGCATTATATAATTGAGAAGGCAGCGAAACAATAAGAAGCGGCGAGTGACATATACAACCATATTCATGAGTTCTGCTACTGGAAACAAAGCACGATGTAAACCTACACTTTAAATTAAGTTCATAGACAGGCTGCGCTGGCGTTTGTAATTTAGTGCCTGCCCATATAAGGCCGTCCGTCAGCGGCAATCCAATAGCAAACTGCCACGGGTAAATATTCACGGGTGAAGGACTGTGCTTATGGAGAGGAAGATGAGATGGTCAGGGTGGTGTTTGACACAAACTCAGCGAAACTGCGAGAGAAAGTTTTAAGTGCCAGGACTAAGGTAACATTAAATACAGCCATGGACATAGCGAGATGGCACCAGCACAGCTGGGAACCTTCGATGCATGTACACGGCGGCTCACGTGAACTGGCGCGTGCACAGATAAAAGCAACAGTTCCAAAGAGCTGAACAAAAACCGAATTACACAATTGAAAAGGCAGCAAAAAATATGAAGCGTCTGATACATATAAGCATATTCATAAATCCATCTACTGCGGAAACAAAGCACACGTTGGAAAAAGTCAATGTCCGCTAAAGGAAGACAGTGTAAAAAACCCGTGCATGCAGTGTGTCAGGTCTCAGATAAAGAAGAAGACGAGCTGTTTATTGATGCAGTAAGAAACGAATCGATGAATGAAACCTGTCATCTTTACAGCGATTGACAAACACGGAATGTAACTTGAACACAACACATCCTACAAATACGAACCTGATTGAAAGAAATAATGATAATCAAATCCTTGATGACAGCAACACTCAGTAACACTCACAAAACAAATACTGTATATTGACAGTCATGTTACGTTATTTTTAAAATGTTCCCTTTTCTTTTTCTAGCTTTTTTAACACACTACTTCTCTGCTGCGATACGCGGGTATATATATATATGTATATATATATCCCGATCTACATACTCGAATAATGGATACTTTATTAGCCATCAATGATTGTTTTGGTAAAGCCATACTCAGTGTATTCATTAGATGAGCGGTAAAAAGTAAGAGCGAGGGAGGATGACTTATTGAGGCATGCAGGCTGTAGTCTGCGTCAACTCTATCTGAATTGCGCGATCACATTTGAAAAAATATATCTTTTCAAGTTCTATTTAGTCCATATGTGTCAAACTCAAGGGCGCGGGCCACATCCGCCCGGCGTAATTATATCCGCCCGAGATCATTTTATATACTGTATTATTGTTATTAAAGCCGGGTATATGAAGCGCTGGTAACACAATAAACTACAGATCCCATAATGCAGCGCTTCAGCTGCCTTGCGAACACTTACGCGTTAATCAAGTCTAGCTTATGATGCTGCAAGTTATTGCGAAGCTAGCTCACCGATGCTGAAGAGAAAAGTTGATTCTGAAAATAGAGCCTTTAAAACCGATGGGAGGCTGAGTATATGTTTACTGAACCCGTGTGTCTCATTTGTGGAGCTAATGTGGCTGTAATTACAGAATTTAATCTAAGGCGGCACTATGAGACAAAACATCAGGGTAACCTGAATGCAATGCAGAAGATACAGAAAGCAGAATAATTAAATAAGAATCTGACACTTCAGCGGACGTTTTACCCGTGCACAATCACAAAGTGATTTCAAGTGAAGCTGCTTTTATGGGAGACACAAATGCACCAGTGCACCTTGCCCCACTTTCCCTGTTGCCAAGTAATGTTAAACCAAGTCGTCACTACGGTGTTCCCAAATCGCACTTTGCTGATAAACTGGCGCACTGCGCACTGAGTTTGCACGGCGCTTTGGTGACTTTGAAGAACAAAAAGTCCGTCTACATGCGGCTCGAACCTTGTGCATGTTTGGTAGCACATATCTGTGTGAGAAGCTCTTCTCAGTGATAAAGACTAACAAAACAGCACACAGGAGTCGCCTCACTGATGAGCACCTGCAATCCATCCTGAGAATCTCCACAACACAGAACCTCACACCAAACAGAAACGAACTTGTGGCCAAAAAAAGATGCCAGGCGTCCAGCTCTAAAATGACATATGAGCAAAGACAACTGAATGATTTGATTTGTTATTGCTGAAAGGAACACATTTTATTTATATTTCCAGGTTTTGTTATGCAGCATGTTCATATTTGAATTTGTATAATTTTGACAGGATATATTTTTATGGAGAGCAAAATCTTTTGGGATATTTAAAATCTAAGTTTATTTTTATATAAAATTACATAAGAGTAAAGAAATTTGAATGTTTGTTCTTTTAACGTTTACTTTATTTCTAACTTGTATAATTTAGACAGGATATATTTTTATGGAGAGCAAAATATTATAAGTTGTTTAAGGTTTGAGTTGATTTATTCAGAATAATATTCCTGTCTGTTTTACCATTCCTACCAAAGATATTTCTGTCGACTAAATAAAAATTCCTTCTATTTAAAATTTAAATAGAACTTGAACAAATCGATAGTTCATAATATCCACGCAGACTTGCACGTAAGAGCGGGAGTTATCCGTTTTAACAAGCAGCGTATTGCACTGATACGAAATAGCTGTGTGTGTATATATGTAGATATGTATGTATATGTATATATATGTTTGTATATGTATGTGTATATATGTAGATATATATATGTATGTATATATGTGTATATGTATAGATATGTATATATATATGTTTATGTGTGTGTGTGTAATATATATATATATATATATATATATATATATATATATATATATATATATATGACAACAACACTCATCACTCACAACAGTGACAAAACAATTACATTGACAATCATGTTACGTTATTTTCAAAATGTTTCCTTTTCTTTTTCATTGCTTCTTTAACACACTACTTCTCCGCTGCGGCCTTGGTATTTTACTATTAAAGGCAAAAGTGTAAGAACATAGAACATAAAATCAGTCTTTATGCAGATGACGTGTTACTTTTCTTCAGAATTCTCAATCCTCTCTCTCCCAGGCAATTGAACTAATAAACTCCTTTTCAAGAGTTTCAGATTATTCAATAAACTGGTTAAAATCCACAGTTCTTCCAATTAATTTCTCTTTGTCAATTCCCTTAATACACAATTGGAATCAGGGAATATTACATACCTGGGCATTCATGTCTCTCCCAGGCTGGCAGATCTAACTAAACTAAACTACATCCCACTATTAAAGAAAGTGGAAGATGATCTTGCTAGATGGAAATCCTTACCGATATCACTTATGGGGAGGGTTGCCACAATTAAAATGATGGTTTTACCAAGAATCAATTACTTATTTTCTATGATCCCAAACAAGCCATCATCTGATTGGTTTAGATCCCTGGACTCCTCCATCACTAAATTCCTTTGGAAGGATAAACCTCCACAAATTAGCTTAAAAACACTACAGAAGACCAAAGATAAAGGAGGGCTGGATCTACCCAACTTCTATCATTATTTCTTAACCAACAGGCTCCAATATATACCAAGATGGTTACATAACCCGCTGGATGAGTCCTGGTTAGATGTAGAACAGACACTTTGCAATACTATAGAGCTTTCGGACCTACCGTTTATTAGCTCAAAAATAAGAAAGCATGAAAGCTTTAAAAGTATTAATATCAGTACCTCACTGACAGCATGGTGGGAATATCTAAAATGAGAGAGTCTTCACTAATTCCATGCAGACGCACACCCATCTGGAATAATCCTGACATATTGCAAAACAATAAAATGATGAACCTCCCATACTGGAAAAGTAAAGGAATTCTATACATGGAACACATATTTGAAGGATTGGATTTCATTCCATTTAACAGAATAGTCTCCCAATTTGGGATAGACAAGAATAGATTTTTAGAATATCTCCAAATTAAATCAGTAGTTAAAGAAAAATTTAAGCTTAATAAAGTAGAATTACAAACACCATCAAGGGTATTAGACTTCTGTAATCTCAAACACCCCAAATTACTGTCTAAAGTATATAAAACATTGACCAAAATAGATGATACAATAGCAATTCCTATAGGCAAATGGGAGGAGGATCTATTAGTTAGCTTTGATCAGACTTTCTGGTCCCAAACTGTTTAAAAACTTTTAAAACGATCAGAAACCCCAATTTACAATTAATTCAATACAAAATTCTACACAGAGTACACTATACAGGTCATGGATGTTCAGGATGGGATTTGTGCCATCTGACACCTGCACACACTGCACAGACAACATTCCTGACAGTTATATCCACGCACTGTGGTCATGTCCACCTGTTCAGGGATTCTGGTATAGAGTATGTGAAGACCTGTCAAAGTGTCTGAAATGTGATATCCCAACTTCCCCCTCATTTTGCTTGCTGGGGAACCTAGAGGATGTCCCATTGAAACAAATTTGGTTCACGTGGTTCTCACTGCCATATGCATCGCTAAGAAAACTATCCTCATAAACTGGAAAACAAAGATAATCTTTGCATTAACCAGTATAGAAATCTTTTATTGGATCATATTACACTTGAGACAGCCTCTGCCTCCACTTCAAATCAATCTCTCTGGGCTCCTTTGATCGGTTCCATCACATAGCGATGATGGAGGGTCATTGATATGGTCCTGCGGGATGCTGTGGTTGATGTGGTGGAGAGTCTGAGCTTGGAGTATCTGGAGGATCCCTGGGGTGGGTTCACTAGGGGGGTCTTGGGCTGGGGGGCTGCTGCCCGACTCTGGTGGTGCTTGGGTTACCTCCGGGGGTGGGCTTCTGGTGGTTGTGTGTGGGGCCTTAGGGGGGTCTTGATGGTGGCTGCGGTCGCTGCCTAGTGGCTGCAATGCCCCTGGGTTGGTCTGGGTGTGGGCCTGGTGGCTTAGGGTATGGGGGCGGCCGTCCCGGATGGGGATATGGGTGGGGCCTTGGGGATTGGGTCCTGGCATGTACGCTGCTGGGAAGAGGGCCGGAACATGCGGCAGTTTCACCATGGGGGGGGATGTCCGGGAGGGGGAGGATCCAGCTTTACCTGGGTGTCTTATGTCTTACTTAATCTGAATGTTGAGTAAATGTGGGGATGGGAGTAAATATTCTGCTGGGGTGGTGTGGGTTGGTGGCCTCAGACTCCGTGGGGCTCTGTGATGCTGCTGCTTCAGGCCATGGCTAGATGGGCTTGGGAACGGAGGTGCCTATTGGGGCCAGTAGGGGAGCTGGCTCCCTGGAGGGCTCAGGCCCCTCAGCCATTCCTCCCCATCCTCAGACATTTCCTCCTCCTGCTCCTTCACATCATCACACAAACATGCACATAGGGCCTTGGGGTGTGGGTAAGTCAGGGGTGCGGTATGGATCCCATTTCCGCAGTCCTGTGGCAGCCTACACCCCAATTTTATTTGCACATTAAACACTTCCACAAAAAACATTCCACACAAATGCACACTTAGGGCCTTGGGAGTGGGCACACTCAACGGCATCCGGTGCGGGAAAATTTCAGCCTCACTCCGAGTGCCGTGCCCACTTCCAATTTTAAACTGCACCTAGTCACGGAGAGTTTTGGGGGGGAGGTGGGGCTGTGTGTTGGCATCAGCTGGTGTAGGCCACATGGTGCCGGCACTGCCTGCCCCCAACCACAAAAAGCACCTTATCAACACACACCAACATTACATTAGAGCAGGCGGAGGGAGACTAGAGGTCTTATTACACCTCTGTTCTCAGTTAGCTGCCGGGGGTTGGAGGCTAGGAGTGGGAGCTGGCCATCTGCCTGTGGTCTGGAGTGGTGGGTTGCTTTGCTCTCGTTGGACGGGGTGCCTGCTCACTATTACCCCTGCGGAACGGGGCTATCTCTGGCATCCAGGAATGGTTGTACCTCAGGTACGGCAGCACCGGGACCAGAGTTAGTAGGGTGTGTATGGGGAGTGTGAATGGGTGTCTGGCGTACATCCTTGTAAGTCTTGGGTTGTATGTGTATGTGAGAGCATGAGGGAGGGAGTGTATGACTGTGTTTGTGTGTGACTGTATATGTCAGGTGGGGTTTTGGACTCCTCCCTCTCCTGGGACATCTGGCAATACTACAACATCTTTGCCTACCCTCCCCCTGCCTTAAGCATCTGTCTGGTCGCTCCCGGTGGCTGCCTGGTGAGATCTGGTTCCCTGGGCTCTGTTGGGTCCTCGGCGGGGTGGGTCGCCCTTGGATCCCGGGCTGCTGGGTTCCGGGCCCGGCCGACTCAGGGGTGAGTGGCTGCGGGCGGGCTTGAGGGCTTGCCGTTGATATCTCATGGGACTCTGCCGGCTGCTGGTTGTGGTCCCCCGGGGTGAACCTCTGCGCCTCTCGAGTGGGGGCCCTTCGCACTCACTATTGGATGCTCCTATAGAGAAACCTTACACATACAAGCGTGCGTACGCACACAGGTTCTCACATGGTGATTTCATAAGTATGACTTGGACATCTTCAGCACATGATCTAAGGTTGTGGTTGGCCCTAAATGCCTTAGTAATAATTACTGTATGATTGTCAGCAAACATTTTTACTTTTATATATCTTCATGTAGCTGATGCAGCAATGTTTTTGTCTTGTGGTTCCAACCCCCACTCCCCCTTTCTGCAGGTCTAGAAGTGGATTCTGGCACATTTATTGTTTATTCTATACGAAAAAAACCCCTTCCCCCTTTACCTCCATCTCTTCCTTCTCTCTCTTCTTTTCTTTCACTTTTGTCTCCGTGTCCGGTTCGAATCTTAAAAACATCTGAAAATATTTTTAATAAAGTTTTGGTATCAGGCGTGACGTCAGCAGAAACTGTAACGCTCCACCTGAAAGAAAAACTGTAAGGCTAGTCGTCAGCATTCAGACATCAATTCTGATTGCTTCACAGCCGAACAGGACACGGTAAAAAAAATTTCTGCCACCACGTTTTATTGTCTTATGAAATTTTGGAACAAGCTTTTTGTGTTAATGATGTATCTGGAATGTTCTGCAAAATCAAACACACCTATGTGTTGTGTTATGTTAGACTTCATACTTCACATTTTTTCCTGGCTCTTAGACCTGGACCACTTCTGTGAGCTTAAAAGAACAGTTTGTGGTAGGTTAATCTAATAGATGATTTTAAATTACAATGACTTACAGTATAAATATTGTGAGACTTGCCAGTCGGAAACCACATCTTTATAAAATGGACATGTTTATTTATCATTAATAAACTCAGGTTTCACAGTACCGAACACCACACAATGCACACAGCTAATTAATCACCACAATAATGCTTCTCTCTCTCTGTCCTTGACCGCCTGTCTCCTCCTGGGAGCTTCGTCCTGTTCCCAATCCCGACTCAAGCTCCCCGACTGTAGGAAGGGGGAACCTTTTATTTCAGCCCGGATGTGCTCCTGGTGGCTGATGACGACCTTCTGGCAGCACTTCCTGGTGTGGCGGAAGCTCCAGGTGGCTGATGACGACCTTCCAGCAGCACTTTCTGGTGTGGCGGAAGTGCTGCCGTTTGCACCGGAAACACTCCTGGCGTCCCTGGCAGGTTCATCCGTCATCTTGCCTGGTGTGGTGGAAGTAACAGTTCTCCGGGTCCCACGAGGCTGAGGCGCCCCCTGGCGGAGGCCACGGGTCCCAACAGACCAGAACCTCTTTGCTTCTCTCCTGTGGTCCTCTCCTAGTCCAGGGCGGTTGCCCCCTTGTGCCCCAGAAGCTATTCATGTCCCTTTCCGGTCCTTCCAGGCACCCCGGCCAGGTAAGAACCCCAGCAATCTGCCACAATATCTTGCAGCATATGCATTCAGAAACCCACTGTTCTGAACTTTCTCAAGCAAGGTAAACAGAAGGTTTGAAGCTGTGAATACAGAATTTTAAAGGCAAGGTAGCTCTACTCACTAATCATGGTGCCAGAGAATGCCGATGTGTTGCATGTTAATTAGCACATGCACTATGCTCTATACACTATACCTAATAACGACAACATAAACATATTTTAACACACAAATATATAAATAGATATGCCTTTCTCGTTTTGACCATAATATTATTATTTAGTGAGCTATATTTTTTATTCTCATATTCAAAACCCCTGGAAATATTTATATTTTTGTCAAAATCTGAAATGCTTAAGTTTTCTCTGATGTTTTATTTTTATTTATCTTTTTCTGTAGAGTTTGCTCTCTTAATTGTATCTTAATATTGACAATAATGAATGCTAAGGGAGAGCAATAACTTCAAAGCCAAAAATCACTTGCCTTCTCATCTGTAAGAATTTTATTTAATGACTAAATGTGTGAAAAGAGCAGTGAATTTATTGCTCCTTTTCAGCATTCAATCGTGTTTGCACCCATTTCTGCACTGTTCAATGCTAATTGTCAACATTTAGATACAAAGAGCAAACTCTACAGAAAAGGGCAGATGGAAATGGCCAAAAAGTAAGCATTTAAAGCTATGACTAAGAACACAAATATTTATGAATTTCTTAGATATATATGTAGGTCGGGTAACTAAACAATGAGATTTATTAAAAGTACAAATGACACACTAAATTTGAAGATGGTTGGAATACAAATCTACAGCCTAGGAAATTAAAAGCACCACTGATTTAATAAATTCACTATTTTTCTTTTTTGGCAACATCTTACTGTTTAAATTTCCTTTTGAATTTATCTCAAGATACTTTACAGGATTTGTCTATATATATATATATTTAGTCCAGGCCTCTCTCTTCAGTGCCTCTCTCAGGCCGCCTCCACTGCTCTCCAGCAACTCTGTCCACTCCTCACCCGACTCTAGCCATCGTATGGAGGCGGCCCCCTTTATAGCCATCCGGATGTGCTCCAGGTGTCCTCCAGTAACCTTCTGCCGAAACACCCCTGTGTGGCGGAAGCTCTGGCTGTGTACCCGGAAGCACTCCCATTGTCGCTGATCCTCTTCCCCCCAGCACTTCTGGGTGTGGCGGAAGTACTGAGGTCCAGGACTCCCCAGGCACCGGGGTGCCCCAACGCAACCTGGGCGGTTGCCCCCTCCTGGTCTGGAGGAGGCACAGGCCCTCCTCCAGTCCTCTTGAGCATCCCTGCTGGGTACCACCCGGAGCCACATGCCACAGCAAATACAATTAATCCGTTCTGGACCGTATGAACTGTATGTAAATATATATTTTAAAAGGTTTTTCAGCACAAAAATAGTTAATTATACCATAGAATGCACAGTGTAACAGTAAGCTAAATATAAAAACATTGAGTAACACTGAGAAAACCTTGAAAAGAGAAAACTAACATTGCAAGAGTTCACACGATAGCCTTACAAACCACTCGCTGTAAACACTTTTTTTAATGAGTTTTAAGCACAGGGAAAAAAATGAACATTTGAAAAATCCGTAATTTATACAAAAACTAACCGTAAACAACCAAGAAAACTAATCTTGCATGAGTTGAGTTCTAGCATGAAGGAATTGAGGAGGAACTGAGTGGAGACATGATTACAGTTTTAAGGTTAAGTCTGTACTGCATGCTCCCATCTCACTTCCGGGAGCCCTTAAACCCATCAACGTCGGTAATGTTACCAATGAGCATGACAGTGAGGCACTATAATGGAGCAAGGGGATGATGCAAAAAGTGCCAAGTGCTTTTATTAAAATCAACAAAACAACAATCAAAAACAAAGTCCAAATTAAATAAAGTCCAGTGCTTTCAGAATCCTTCAATAAATTAATAATTCCATAAAAACAGAAATGAAGTGGAGGTTAAAATCCAATAGAAAAAAGTCTTCATTAAATACAATGAGATTAAAACAATGCTGGAAACAGTCTCTTTAAAAACAAGCCCAGTGCATTCTTTAACTGCCTTCTTGGCCTTACGTGGCCAGCCGTCCTTCTTCTGGTCACTCCAGCTCCTTGATTGCTCAGCTGGAGTGACCGCTTCCTTCTGCCCCACCGAGTGTCAGCCAAACACTGCTCACTGTCCAGCTGCCTGCCTGCGAGCACGCGCTCACTCGCTCGCTCACACTGGTTCATTCCACACTGACCAAGAACAATGTACTGTACAGGGAGAGACTGAACACGAGCGTAAATCACCGGTGCGTATGAACCGGAAGGGAAACTGGCTTGTTTGTCACCCGAGTGTGTGGTCGTGAACAGATGTAAATGTTTGGTGAACTTTTTGGTCGTAACCCGATTTGTACGTGGTACAATATCTACATACAGGTTCCACTGTATGTAGATATTGTAAGGCTTTAAAGTCGGAGACTTGTAGATAGTCTACTTCTTGTTGCCATCAGGGAAAAGTACAACTGGTTCTCAATGAAGGAGCATTTCCGCAAGAATTAAAAGATTTGTTGTTTGGTAAAAGTGAAATCAATAAACACTACAAGCAAAATATACGCGTCTACAATAATCGTTTCGCATTAGCATCATTCAATGCACAAAATGTTGATTTACACAATAATGGACCATACGGTATAAGAATCTGTGTTTCCGCAACAATTACAGCAACGACAAGTTTCCATCCATCCATCCATTTTCTAACCCGCTGAATCCGAATACAGGGTCACGGGGGTCTGCTGGAGCCAATCCCAGCCAACACAGGGCACAAGGCAGGAACCAATCCCGGGCAGGGTGCCAACCCACCGCAGGACACACACAAACACACCCACACACCAAGCACACACTAGGGCCAATTTAGAATCGCCAATCCACCTAACCTGCATGTCTTTGGATTGTGGGAGGAAACCGGAGTGCCTGGAGGAAACCCACGCACACGGGGAGAACATGCAAACTCCACGCAGGGAGGACCGGAAGCGAACCGGGTCTCTAACTGCGAGGCAGCAGCGCTACCACTGCGCCACCGTGTCGCCCCGCAACGACAAGTTTAATTTCGGAAAAAAAAAAAACACAATTTGGTCAGGTGTATCTTTACGATTATGAAGAAACGATGCAACGCAGAGTCGAAACAGTTAAACGATCCGACGTAATAGATATTATACAGCCAATAATGGCTACAAATCCATACATCCAAATGTATCACACTTTACACTAGATTTACCAGCAACACTCGGACAAAGAGATTTTCTTGGATGTCTGTATGAATTCGAAAGATCACAGCTGCATTTAGAATAAACCCATGTGTGACGAATTGTCAGCAATAATACTTTCGAAAGACAGAGATATCAAAGACAGAGTAGATATTCATGTATATCCAAAGGCAAAGTATGCTTCATCATTTATGTTAAATACATCACCACATGCCAACCCTTTACCTTTGCTTTTCTCAGATGGCGAAACAGGATGGTCGTACAATTTGAAACAATCGCATTCAGCAAAACGAATAACACCCACACGATTTTTCAGGTCAAAATTAGCAAAACTTTCCCGTGTATTTAACCCATTGCTATCATCTCAACGTCTATCACAACATTACATTATTAATGTGTATGCAAAAGTCACAGCTAATCGTCTCTTCTTTATTAAATCGAATCAAGCTAAACTTAGAATGAAACATATGCAAGGTCTCATTGATCACGTTCAAAATTCAAATATCAATAGTTCAGACAAATTCAAAATAGGCATAGCAGTAATATTACCATCATCATATCCAGGCAGTCCAAGAGCATTGCAACAGTTATATCATGATGCAATGGCAATATCCAGAACTATCGGTCGGCCATATTTATTTTTTACAATGATTTTCAATTCACAATGGCCAGAAATCCACAGTTTCTTGAGAACAATGCCACCTGCTACATCGGCTCTGGATATTTCCACTTTCATAAATAGATTATTTAATCAGAAAAGTCTTATTTTTATTGAAACAATATTCACTCACAGCCAGTTATACATTGCATTATCAAAAGTAAACATAATGTATATGTAACAAGTCCCATGAAAAAAAACAATTTAAATTGTATTTCCACAGGACCAAACCTTGGGGTTGGTGAGCGAAGCAAGCAGGGGGTGGAGCCCCCTAGTTATCTAAAGAATAATTAAGAAGGGGACTAAAGCATCACAGTAAATCTATTGTGTAGAGTCCCTCTCATATTGTTGATTTGTGGAGCTTTAGTATCCTAAAAAAACGTTTTATGCAAACATTTGAAATTGTCTTAAATCTGATATAGTGTAATTTAGTTTGTACAAGACTATGTTATACTTTACAGGAATGCAGCAAACAAATGGTAAATGTCACTTTAATCTCCTTATCTTTTAAAAGTGTGAAACTGATATAGTTGTAAAACTTTATTTGTTTCTGAAAGTCATACTGTGACCTGAAAGTGTGTAGTTTTGCCATATTAATCTTAACTTGTGCTTGCATGCACAAAGGCTCAGAGCATGCACAGCTAATTGTGTTCATGCACCATCTGGCGTCACTGCATTTGGTAGAATTCAGCACAAAACCAAAAAATGTAGGATGCTGGTGTAGTGCAACATATTAACTTTTCATGCAAGATATTTTCAATCATTAGGTTCATATAAGAAGAGTAGAAGTCAGACAAAAAAATGTCCAGGTTGGCAGGTTCTGCATTCTTAGGCTGATACATGTCTTGAAAGACATCAACTGATGACAGCGTCATAGGTCACACATGGTAATGATGGAAAAAAGCATGCAGGGTTATGAATGTGGCAAAAGACCACCAACAATAGCAATTAAAAATTAAAGGAAAACAGTCCTTGTATTTAATTTGTAGGTGGTCTGTACTGACTGTGTAATTGCCTAATGGAATAGTTGACAATTTGTTTTCGGTCAACTTTTGGAGTGCAATATTTTTTACACAAGTATCAGTTGTATATTATTTAATGCAAGTTAAATGAGTTATCACAGTATAGATTTGTGTTAGTGTGGGGCTGGTGTCTTATTCAGACGTGTTTTTGGATTTGTGCCAATGCTGCCAAGATAGGCTCTAGCAGTTGGTGATCCTGTATTGAAAAATATAATTCCGGAAAACAAATTGATTGATTAAACCAGAAAACCCTATCTGGATGTGTTCATAAAATTCTGTTTAATTAATTTAATTAAATTAATGTTAATTAATAACAAGTTCTACAGTGTCTAGCAGAGAATTCACAATTATAATATTATTATATATTAAAACAAGGCCAACAAAAATAGACTAACAAAACACATTGTTTTATAATTTAATATATGTTTGTCTTGATTGAGTCCCTACCTTACAGCCGTTTCTCATTTGAAAGCATTTTTATTTACATCCAGAACATTTGTCAATGAATATTGCCATTATTCATAACATTTGTGGTAGATTCTGTAAAATATTTACTACTGGATGAAGTAAAACACATTTCTGATCAAATAATGATGTTAGATTGTCAGAGTTATTTCATTAAAAAGAAAAAAATAAATGTAATAGTAATCTTTGAATATTAGTTATCTGTTGTTTTGTGTATACAAATGTGGGGTGGTACAGATGGGACATGTCAGTCAGGAGGTCTGCGCTGGCCTGGACCCTCTATAGGTAGAAGCAGAGAGAAGGGTTTGTAAATAAGATATGTTTTGTCATGAAAAAGGCCTCACATCATTTTGTATGGCATCCTGATTGATGTGTGGAGTATCTTTTAACAAAAGGCTGTACCACCAGGTTAAAACATTGCTACTTTACCCTATAAGCCCATAAATCTATTCTCTGGCTGGATCATCTATTTTCTGCCATCTTGATAATGTTTATTTAAAAAGATTATGGACTTGATTTATTTTGCTGATTACATAATATGTGCAGTTTCTCCTTCGTTTCAATAAAGTACCTATCTGACAATATGGGCACTTAAATAAAAGAATCATTATGGCAGTTGAATATAAGGGCTGTGGCACTGGCTTTACTTACACTACTGATATACTATATGAACAAAAGTAGGTCAGCTCACTGGCATGTAAATTTAAAGTGTGTATGAACAACTACACTCTAGTTCTGCATTTGTGAAGCATCTTTGGATTATGTATAGTAGCTACTTTCCATAGATACTTTTGTGTTTAAGTTTCTGTATAAATTGTTAATTCCAGTGTTTTTTTTTTCCCTCCTCCCTTCTTCCAGTCGGATGCTGGCTGGGAAGAGTATTATGATTACATTTTCCCTGAAGACGCTGCCAACCAGCCTCATCTCAAATTGCTTGCAATGGCTAAAATGTGGAAAAAACAGCAACAGACCAGCCCTGCTGATGAAGACAATGATGATACTGCCGAAGCTGAAAGTGCATCTTAGCAAAGTGCTTACTTATCCTGTCAAATATATATTTTTTTTTTTTGTAAAAATTAATAAATTGTTTTCATTATGGTCAAAATATTTTTGGTGTCTTGATGACATTTCACAAATCAAAACTGACCTTAAGTTAAATCAAATGATCAGAGAGTGTGTGTGGATGTACGGTGTCACAAAAACGACCATAAGACATTGAGAAGGTGTGGGGCAGCCACCCGTATAATTGTTCCCGGCTGCAGAATCGATTCAAAAGAGTTGTTATGTTTACATAACAGATTCCAAAACAGAACTGATTCTCTTGACAGAAGATGGCAGCTTTAAAGGCCAGTGGAGGAAGTGATGTCATCATTACTGGAACCGGACGTGACACCATTGGTTGCCCCAGAGCTGGGCGGGATTTCCCAAGAATGGTCTGCAAAAGATCAAGAGGAAAAATTAGTGCACTTCATCACCCCCTGGTCCACCGTGGAATCACATGTATTCAAGCCCTTTAGTTGTCTCCTAAACACACGTGTGTGACAACGGTAATTCATGATTATGCTTAAAAATTATGATTTTGACAGCAAAACAAACAAGTGTTTGGTATACCCCACATTGTAAATATTTTGAATGCATTTGATATTTCAGTAGAAAATGCCAAGGTTTTTAAAAAATTGTTATTTATAGGTTGAACTAATCAATTCTTTCACCTGCATAAAAAGTAAACATATTTCTTTTAAAGTGTTTTTTAAGGTATAAAATGAGAATTTCTGTTTCAAAACATCTTTTAAAGTTGCAGGCCTAATTCTGATTTATCTGTGCTATATAAGTTATATAAAGAGTATACACAGTAATCCCTCGCTATATTGCGCTTCGACTTTCGCGGCTTCACTCCATCTCGGATTTTAAATGTAAGCATATCTAAATATATATCACAGATTTTTCGCTGGTTCGCGGATTTCTGCGACAATGGGTCTTTAATTTATGGTACACACTTCCTCAGTTTGTTTGCCCAGTTGATTTCATACAAGGGGCTATTGGCGGATGGCTTAGAAGCTACCCAATCAGAGCATGTATTACATATTAAATAAAACTCCTCAATGATATGCGATGTGCTTCCCGAGCGGTGCTTGATTGTTTGCTTTTCTCACTCTCTCACTCTCTCTGACATTCTCTGCGCCTGACGGAGGGGGTGTGAGCAGAGGGGCTGTTTGCACAGAGGCTGTTTGCCTAGAAGATACAGACGCTCCTGTACAAAATGCCACTTTATCGTGGTGCTTCAGCATACTTAAAAGCCCAAAAGCACATATTGATTTTTAGATTGTTTGCTTTTCTGTCGCGCGCGCGCTCTCTCTCTCTCTCTGACATTCTCTGCTCCTGACATGCATTCTTTGAAGAGAAGATATGTTTGCATTCTTTTAATTGTTAGAAAGAACTGTCATCTCTGTCTTGTCATGGAGCACAGTTTCAGCTTTTAACTAAAGGGTGTTATTTCATGTCTAGAGGGCTCTAATAATGTTAACAGTGTGGGAGAGTTTATAAGGGCTTAAAATATATAAAAATAACCATATAAACATATGGTTTCTACTTCACGGATTTTCATCTAGGAGAGATTACTGTATAGTATAAGCATATATTTAAAATACTGTATAAGTGTATGCTTTCTTTACCTCTTTACTCTGTTAACTAACATCATTGGAATAGTTAATAGTTTTGTGAGGTAGCCATTGCATTTCTGAAGTGCCACAGCCCCAGGAACTTTGATTTAATTTCTGGTCCAATCAGTGCCTAAGGCTCTTGTACATCCACATGGATTTTTTTTTTTCTGGAAACTTTCAGGAGATGAAAAATGTTAGGCTAATTTGTGACAGTGAAAAGGCCTTGTGTAGGTGACTGTAGGTGGATTTTTGACAGACTGGAGTCTCTTCCAGTGTTGATAACAACTTTTGAGATTACATTGCCACAATATGAAAAAAGTATCTGGCTAAACATTATGGATATACAGATAGCATTTTGTTGCATAAGACTTTTTTGCATATAACTCCATATTTTTATGTTGCAATAAATTACATATTAAACAACAACATTCTTAAATCCAGTTTCGGGGCAGGTGGATTTTGTTATTAGATATGTGATGCTTTATGATGAATTTGTGGAGTGCTTGGAATTAAGGTCACTTGCACTCTGCAATGAACTCCAGTGACTCTTTCAGAGTTGTTACTGGTCTTTTGGTAGCACCTCTAAACAGTCGTCTTCTTGGTTGTTCAGAAGAGTTGGAAGGAGCCTGATGTGAGCAGGACCTGGATGGTGGCATTAGGTTGTTTTGTTTTTTCTTTTATTACCAATTTTCTGATCTTTACCCTTCTGTATCTTTGTTCTGTTGTCCTTTTGAAACACACTAATGTTTATTTACTCTTTGCTTTATTTACCTTTCACTGGAAAACTGTGGAAATTACATTTTTATTTATTTACCTTTTTTGTATTTAGAGCTGAAATCCATGGACGAATTGTAATGTACGGCTGAATTTATATTGAAATAATTACTGATCAGAGATCAAGAGATAAATCAAGAAAGACAATAGCAAATAGTTCAAAATAGTGAAGAATCTAGGAAGTAAAAAATCTACATGGATCAACTGAGGATAAATGTGAGGGGAGAGGTGAAAAATAGCAAATAAAGATACAGCAATAGTAAATCACTTAAAAAGATAAGAGGAGCAAATGGGACAATGTTTAAAAGTTAACAGTATGTAGTCACATTAACATTTGTACTCAATTCATACTCTCTCATTAATGGCACTCTGCTTTTGGTAGGTATATTATACAGTGGTGCTTGAAAGTTTGTGAACCCTTTAGAATTTTCTATATTTCTGCATAAATATGACCTAAAACATCATCAGCTTTTCACAAAAGCCCTAAAAGTAGATAAAGAAAAACCAGTTAAACAAACAAGACAAAAATATTATACTTGGCCATTTATTTATAGAGGAAAATGATCGAATATTACATATTTGTGAGTGGCAAAAGTATGTGAACCTCTAGGATTAGCAAATAGTTTGAAGGTGAAATTAGAGTCAGGTGTTTTCAATCAATGGGATGACAATCAATTGTAAGTAGGCACCCTGTGTTATTTAAAGAACAGGGATCTATCAAAGTCTGCTCTTCACAACACGTTTGTGGAAGTGTATCATGGCATGAACAAAGGAGATTTCTGAGGACCTCAGAAAAAGAGTTGTTGATGCTCATCAGGCTGGAAAAGGTTACAAAACCATCTCTAAAGAGTTTGGACTCCACCAATCCACAGTCAGACAGATTGTGTACAAATGGAGGAAATTCAATGTTACCCTCCCCAGGAGTGGTCGACCAACAAAGGCGTGTAATAGTCGGCGAGGTCACAAAGGACCCCAGGGTAACTTCTAAGCAACTGAAGGCCTCTCTCATATTGGCTAATGTTCATGTTCCTGAGTCCACCATCAGGAGAACATTGAACAACAATGGTGTGCATGGCAGGGTTGCAAGGAGAAAGCCACTGCTCTCCAAAGAAAATTGCTGCTTGTTTGCAGTTTGCTAAAGATCATGTGGACAAACCAGAAGGCTATTGGAAGAATGTTTTGTGGACGGGTGAGACCAAAATAGAACTTTTTGGTTTAAATGAAAAGCGTTATGTTTGGAGAAAGGAAAACACTGCATTCCAGCATAAGAACTTATCCCATCTGTGAAACATGTGGTGGTAGTATCATGGTTTGGGCCTGTTTTGCTGCATCTGGGCCAGGACGGCTTGACTTCATTGATGGAACAATGAATTCTGAATTATATCAGAGAATTCTAAAGGAAAATGTCAGGACATCTGTCCATTAACTGAATCTCAAAAGAAGGTGGGTCATGCAACAAGACAACGACCCTAAGCACACAAGTCGTTATACCAAAGAATGTTTAAAGAATAAAGTTAATGGTTTGGAATGGCCAAGTCAAAGTCCTGACCTTAATCCAATCGAAATGTTGTGGAAGGACCTGAATTGAGCAGCTAATGTGAGGAAACCCACCAACATCCCAGAATTGAAGCTGTGCTGTACGGAGGAATGGGCTAAAATTCCTCCATGCCGGTGTGCAGGAATGATCAAAAGTTACCGGAAATGGTTAGTTGCAGTTATTGCTGCAGAAGGGGGGTTCACACCAGATACTGAAAGCAATGGTTCACATACTTTTGCCACTCACAAATATGTAATATTCGATAATTTTCCTTAATAAATAAATGACCAAGTATAATATTTTTGTCTCATTTATTTTACTGATTACTCTTCATCTACTTTTAGGACTTGAGTGAAAATCTGATGATTAGGTCATATTTATGCAGAAATATAAAAAATTCTAAAGGGTTCACAAACTTTCAAGCACCACTGTATGTGCTGTTAGCAGAAAGCTGTTCCTCAGGCACCCTCTCAAGATAGGATCTTTTATTGTCTCATGGTAGCTTGATTTTTTACTGTTACCCACAAATGAGAATTATTATTTGGCTATTGCTTTTACCCAAGGGGACTAATAATGTTTCTTTTTTTCAACTGGGGCACAGGTGACAAGTGACCTAGTCATGGTCACACATTGTCAGTAATAGGAATTGAACCCACAACCTCACAGTTTGAAGTTCATAGCCTTAACCGTTATACCACACTGAATAATGCATATCTGACTCTTACAACTTCCCTGTATGCTCCCTTGTCAAACTGTTTTTATGTGCTGTATATTATAAATGAGAAAACAATCCATGCAGCTTGGCCTCAGTAATGTTTGTTGGCTCTTACACTGGTGTTAATACTTCCTGACTTATCAAAACAAACTGACCACAAAGGCATTGTTAGGTTCCAGCATTACGGATACTGCTTAGAATAAACCTGCTTCTGTCCAGTCATGCAGGTGATTGTTGAAGGTGACAGAAGTAACATTCCCAGTTGCAGCTGTTGGCTCTGTGTCGGCTCTGTGTCTTCTTTTGTAAAAAGGAATTTTAGTCTGACCACTTTATACATCTGTTTCTGTGTGTATCACATGTTAGCCAAATAAATTGTTCTTGAATTCTGAAGACTTATTACTCTTGATGTAATTTTCAGTGTGGCTAACAGAAAATCAGTAATTTGGATATGTAAAAGAAATGTGGATGGATTAATTTTGTGCAAAGTGATTAAGGTAAATATTTTTTGTCATTTATAAATGTCAATTTATATAGCAAACATGGAAGAAAAATAAGCTTTAATAACCCAAAAACCATTCTATAATATTGTAGCAACCCGGCAGTCCGCGCTGGCGGAGTGACGCCTTGTGGGTAAATTATGTAAAATAGTTGTGGGGAATTTATGGGAAATTTATGTGAAAGTTATTGTGTGTAAAGATTAACTAAGTTCGTAATTGTCTTTCCTGTTGTAAATGTTATATGTGTTTGTGCGCAGCCCGGTGGGGTGGGTTGGGATATCGCCGTCCGGGGTTGTAAAAATGTAAATAGATACCGCCGTTAAGAAATGTCGTTTTGTTGTTGACCTTGACAGTGGTTAAGCGAATGAATTTTGAGCTTTGCTTTCTGGCTATCTGTGAATAAAGAGATACAACAGGACAGAGCTGTTATTCATTGCTAAGATTTCATCTAAGCAATTAATGCTGAGACACTCGGAGTCGTGCGGTGTATGGTACACGAGTGCTTGTTACTTAAAGAGCTGGGTACAGCTGCGTGCCTAATGCTGGCAATCCGCTAGCCGACAGCTTGGAAGAGGTGCACGGTGAAATCGGCTTGAAAATCTTCAAGACTCGACCACGGGTCGTTACAATATCTTTCCAATGCCTTTATAAGTTAAAGAGGAAATTTAAAAATTTCACTGTTTACTATGATCAGACTGGCAGCCCAGTTTTTCTTTTTTTTTTAATTTGAAAATGTTTTAGAATAACTTTTTTTTTCTTCTTAAATATATTTGTAAGGTGCAATAACTTGTAAAAGAATTACCAGAGATTGGCATCTTCTTGCACGTTGGTTGGGCATGCAAATAAGAGTTTTACTGTAGTCTAAACGTGCCAATAGTACTACCACTCTAAACCTACTTTACTATTAACAGTGTATGAAGTGTGTTGATACTAAATATCAAAAAAAAGGTTTAAAAGACAAAGTTATAATCCTTTGATGATTCGCTTTCATTCTTTCAGACACTGCCATGATGTGTGTTTTACTGGTGGTCTTGAAGACCTAAAATGGTTCAGGCTGGTACAGTATATGAGAAGTTTTTTTCCTTTGATGCCTGCCAATGGAAAAACACAAATTCAGTTCTTTTTCTAGGGTTCCAGCTCAGGGAGAAGCTGGCAGTTTGATTTCGTTTAGCTTAAACAAATGGACATGCATTTGGCCTCACATCTCAGGTTTTTATTTTGGTTTATTTTCCATTTGTGAATTGAATCCTGATTTCATGAAAGCATACAGTGAAATCATGTGAAAAGTATGTACACCCCATTTTTTTTCATTATAAACATTTGTGGACATACTAAGATTTGATCTTCATTTAAAAAGTATAAAGATGATGTAATTTAAAAAATAAAGGAAAAGTTTATTTTTAATAAATTACCCAGCAGAAAAATGAACAGATGTGCCATTTCCATCTGTGAAAAAGT
This sequence comes from Polypterus senegalus, assembly GCF_016835505.1. Taxonomy (NCBI): domain Eukaryota; kingdom Metazoa; phylum Chordata; class Cladistia; order Polypteriformes; family Polypteridae; genus Polypterus; species Polypterus senegalus. Next base: position 146,768,401 of record NC_053156.1, on the reverse strand, counting down.
TAAGTACACCCTTTGCTCTAATAGCTGGTATTGCCCCCTTTTACATAAACAACTTCAAGTAGGCATTTCCTGTAACTGTGTACTAGTCTCTGACATTCATCCAGGCAGCATTCTTTTAGCTGTGCAGTGTCCGAGGGGTTGTCTTGCATGTTTCAATTCCCCCACTCAGCATCAGGATGGTTTACTGGTGATTAACTAGACAGATCTCATTCTTATTACTGCTTGCAAGTAACTGCAAATCACATTTCTCTTGTATTTTGAAAGCCTTATTTAATTTTTTTTGACATCATGTTTTTCTGCTTTCCACCAAATCTAACACACTGTCACAATGAGCAACATGCTCATATATTACATGCTCACTCACAGCAGTAAATAACCATCTTTCATTCTCTGACCAGCTGTGGTGAATTACAGAAAATGTGCAGGTTGCTCTTAGCAGGAAAACTTATAAGAGTCAGATTTACCAGCGAAAGCTGCTTGAAAATTTTGCTTACTTCAGCTGAAGGTTTATAGAAGGTCATTGCATTTTTACTGGTCAGTAAAAAAATTTAGTAATGTGGTACGCTGTACATTTTTCCTTTTCAGCTTCCTCATCTAAACAGCCTACAATATTTGTTTTATTTCTCTTTTGTTACTTGATAGGACATTATTGTTTATTCTTTGACATTCTCTAATAGCTCAACATTGAAAAATTAACTGCTTCATTATCAGTGATCAATGCAAAAAACAATTTTTATAAAACATTTACTATTTATGAGGCAATCAAATTAAGTTGTTAATGACTGTTGTATTAACTGAATGGAATTGTTCTGTCTTCAAATTTCACTGTTTTATGTCGTGTAGAGTGAGAAGCACTCTAGAGAGAGAAGCAGTGTACCCATAGACAACTCACTTTCTCAAGCAAAAAGTTGATTGAAATTGGACTTAGCTGTGAGTGAAAAGGGCTTTTTAACTACACATGATGAAAAAAATAACCTTTTTTAACATTACTTATAAACCCATCCTGCTCAAAGCTATACAGAGCAACAAAAATGCAAATTAAAGAATTTTTTATGATTAGCACAGGCTGTATTATCTGCTAATTATTAATTAATTATCAAAAAGGTAAATTAAAAATAATTACTTGAACATTATTTCACAAAGTAAATTGAATCTAAATATAAACACATATACAATAATGTTTATTGGTCTTTATAGTCATAGATTTTGAACAAGAACAAGCTATGGTAACTGTTTGATTACGTATACCTAATGACAGTGCACCTATGTAGCAAACATTCAGTAATAACCTGTATAACTGCAAAGTAAGAAGCCATTATTACCATGTACTTAACTTGTGTATTATGCATAAGTTAGTGATTAGCCTATAAATACGAATGAGAAGGGTCATTGCAATTTGCAGTAATTATATGGTAATAATGGCTAATTACAGTTTGGTTATTTGGTTAGTAAATACTGCACAATAACACTGTAATATTATGCATTATACAGAAGATTTAACATGTATATGTAGCACAAAAACAACAACATGCTGCTTAAAGGATAAGTTATGTATTTTGAAGTGCAAGTCATTTTTTGTGGCAACCATTAATTTGCTCTGAAAACTTGTGTTAAGTGAAGCATTACCCACAAATAAAAATAAAATTCAAATAAAACATGCCTCCCTCATTAGTTTGCAATGGTACTAACAAAACAAGGCTTTCAGAGTAAATGCACGCTGCCTATGGATCTGCATTTACCTTGATAAGCTGGTGGATTTCTTTTTTTCTAGTTCTATTAAAAAGTAATGTTAGTGGAGGCAATTTATAAAATATTGTGTTAAAAGTAATATTTGCACAGCAAAAAACATGACTTGCATCTCCTAGAGAAATTATGTTTTTTTTGTATTTCAATAATCTTACAGGATATTAAATATTTTTAGCTGATAAGCTTTTCATTTCAAAATGTTTGGTTGGTTGCACAATTTCAATTAACTGATAGTCATAAAAATTTGGTAACTGTACCTCATTTCATATTTTTCATCAATAACAAACAACTGAATACAAAATGCATTTGAAGAACCCTTGTAGACTGGATGGAAGATTTTCTTGTCAGCTTCCTCCATGCAGATACCAGATGAGTATTTCAAATTATATGTAGTGTCCCCCTTTGCTGGAATATCAGCATCAGGTGTTATGATGGCTTCCTTCTGAAAAACAAAAACAAAATAACATCCACTCTGGTTTTCCTCCCACAGCCTAAACACAAATTTATAACATAATAATTGGAGACTCTAAATTTTCCCCATATTAATGAATGAGGACATGTGTACATGAGTGTGCCTTATAAGGGATTTGCTCCCTTTCTAGGGCCAGCTTTGTACCTTATTAAGCATATTTGTAAGTAGATGGATGGATAGAAAATGTCATCCATCCATCTTGATTTTTCTAAAAACAAAAATAACAACCACAATAATAGTAATAATCCTCAAACTAAAGTAGCACAGGAGACACAGACACAGCCAAACAAACTAAATATTCAATATAACAACAATAGGCTTTGAACACATTGCTAAGGACTAATTTAATTCAAAGTCAAAATGTAAAATGCTGTCAAATATGCTTAAATTACACTTTAGCAAATATCATCCTCTGTTGTTCACTACCCTCTTGGCTCACTAAAAAGTTTTTTACGTAGTTAACTTTTACTTTAAAAAATTCTTAAATCATGTATTGAATACTGGAATTTGGTTTACTACATAAATTAGACATCAGTATTTAAACATGATAATTATTTTCCATTGCATCAAATTTTGTGATTCCATTGAGTTAATCATTTTATTTCAGGGACACAAATCAAATTTATGTAGGTTTTGGTTTATGGATCTGCCTATGTATGGTTATAATTTTGCTGTCATTATCAATCAATATCGGCTACCGGTTAGACTGACAGGTCAAGTACAGATGCCCTTTACAAGTAACTTATAGCTGAGTACACTTCAACATATCTGGTATGGTATTTTCAACTCAATTTTAAGAATGTGACTTTTCTCTGGTATTGACCCAATACCCACCACAAACAGTGCTTGTGACTATTGTTAATATTTCATAATGTAACAATAAAGCAGATTTACAACTCATACATTTTACATTTATTTTACCTAAATAATAATTAAAACAATGTGGATCTTTTTCAGCTTACCATATCTACTAACATATAATTTTTTTTCAATTGTGTGACATATTCAATCATCCATCTGTAGTACCCCAAATCCAAGGAGACCTGAAGCAATTTGCCAGGTAGGAAAAGGTAGGAACAAGAGGCAGGCCTAGATGTTCTTTGTTGCTCTACCTACACAAGCAACATAAATTCAAAGGATGCACAGTGCCTGAACAAACTTGTCAGGAAAGCCTGGTCCACCACAGGGCTAAGCCTTGGTACACTAGAAGCTATTATGGAAAACAGAATTGTGGAAAAACTGGACTCCGTCATGAAAAATCCTCTCCATCGTACTTAGAAGACTTTCTCTTGGCACACTTTTAGCTACAGACGTACTCCTCTACTGTGTTCTAAGAAATTTCCCTAAGGACCTTTCCTACCCACTGTTATTTAGTGCTTTCTCCCAATGTAGCAGACTAAATTCTTAAACTCTTTAAATTAATATTGCTATTTCATCTATCTATCTATTGAATTATTTGTATTATTTCCATGTGAGTCTGTGAGCTACCAGCTGGGGATGGTTACTAATATTTCAACTATATTTTATAAATGTCTTCTTGATTATAGTAATAATCATAATAATGATGTTTTATTATTATTGTTATTTTTTTCTATGTTTCTGCTGCTGCATACAATTAAATTTCCATCTTGTGATTAATAAAAATTACCTAATCTAATCTAACTAAATTATCTTTTATTCCACTCTGTTCCAGATTATGTTAATGATAACAAAAGTTATCATTCATGTATCCAGTTTTTGAATCTGCTTAATCTGTTTTTAGGGCATCAGGGAGAAACTGTCTATCCCAGCAGCCTTAGATACAAACCAAAACCCCAGACAACACACTAAACCTATTAGAGGGCACATTTACTCTCTCACGCTCACTCACAGCAGGCCGATTCCGAGTTAAAAATTAGCCCAACAAGCTTGTTTTCAGAATATAGAAATCTGAGAAATCAGAAAAAATATAAAAACAAACAAGGGCAAAAAATTAGAATTGAGCAATAAGGCCTGTAATGTGAATATTGTCTACTGTTCCAGAACTTATGAAGACACTCAGGTGTACTACTGTACTTCACTCTGCAATGCACCTCTAGTATCCCAAGGTAAGTAAACCTCTTGACAAGGTCGACACTCCCTTCGCAGAAAAATAAACTGCTGTTAGCTGTGCTAAGAGGTCATTAAAGGCCTGGATCTTGGTTTTTGTCCCAGACACTTGCAAGCCCACACACTCAGACTCGTCGCTCAGTCCCTCGAGCACTCCGATCAGAGGCTCCATTGACTCCACGAAGATCACACCATCATCAGCAAAGTCAAGGTCAGTGAATATTTCTTCATCAACAGATGCCCCACAGCCACTGTACCCCCACAATCTTCAGGGGCGGCCTAAGGCATGTGCAAACTGTGCACCTGCACAGGGCTGGCAAATCCCAGGGGCCGCCATGCCAATATATATTGAATATAAAACAGAAAGAGAAAACGAATGTGGCCATCTGCCGAGCATGAGATACCATATTAAAATTGGTGGGTAAAGGGGCCACTGATTCTTTCTCTGCCTAGGGCCGCCACGAACCTAGAGCCGCCCTTGCGATCTTGCCCAACAACAGAGTAGGAGTAAGAACACACACTCAAATAAAGAGGCAGTGGAAAATAAATCTAGCTTTTATGGCAAAGCATCATTAAGCTTTAGTAAGACACAGCGATATTGATAAAATCTTAATAGAATAAAAATGACATCAAATAGCACATCATATAAGATGTTGAACTGAAGGATGCAGAAGAAAAACATGTTTGTAATTATTTCAACACTTACTTCACACACCACAGCATGGTTTTGTTCATTCTGTGCTTCAATCAGCTCAGCAAGAAAGTAATCTCCATACATAGCCGTAAGATCACTGTTATACTGTGTGAACAAAGGAATGAGATCATCGTGGTCTTCAACTCTGAAATGAAATTAGCATGCACTCAGTTTCTCCTCTGTCGTATTTTCTAATTTTAACTTTTTTCTAATTTTGGTTCTGCACATTACCACAATGAACTTTAAATGAAACAACTTAGATGCAGCTGAAGTGTAGACTTTCAGCTTTAATTCAGTGGGGTGAACAAAAAGATTGCATAAAAATGTGAGGCAACTAAAGCATTTTTTTAACACAATCCCTTTATTTCAGGGGCTCAAAAGTAATTGGACAATTGACTCAAAGGCTATTTCATGGGCAAGTCCGTCGTTATGTCATTATCAATTACGCAGATAAAAGGCCTGGAGTTGATTTGAGGTGTGGTGCTTGCATGTGGAAGATTTTGCTGTGAACAGATAACATGCGGTCAAAGGAGCTCTCCATGCAGGTGAAAGAAGCCATCCTTAAGCTGCGAAAACATAAAAAACCCATCCAAGAAATTGCTACAATATTACGAGTGGCAAAATCTACAGTTTGGTACATCCTGAGAAAGAAAGCAAGCACTGGAGAACTCAGCAACGCAAAAAGACCTGGATATCCACGTAAGACAACAGTGGTGGATGATCGCAGAATCATTTCTATGTTGAAGAGAAACCCCTTCATAACAGCCAACCAAGTGAAGAACACTCTCCAGGGGGTAGGTGTATCGATATCCAAGTCTACCATAAAGAGAAGACTGCATGAAAGTAAATACAGAGGGTGCACTGCAAGGTGCAAGCCACTCATAAGCCTCAAGAATAGAAAGGCTAGATTGGACTTTGCTAAAGAACATCTTAAAAAGCCAGAACAGTTCTGGAAAAACATTCTTTGGACAGATGAAACCAAGATCAACCTCTACCAGAATGATGGTAAGAAAAATGTATGGAGAAGGCGTGGAACAGCTCATTATCCAAAGCATACCACATCATCTGTAAAACACGGTGGAGGCAGTGTGATGGCTTGGGCATGCATGGCTGCCAGAGGCACTGGGACACTAGTGTTTATTGATGATGAGACACAGGACAGAAGCAGCCAAATGAATTCTGAGGTGTTCAGAGACATACTGTCTGCTCAAATCAGGCTAAATGCAGTCAAATTGATTGGGTGGCGTTTCATGATACAGATGGACAATGAACCAAAACATACAGCCAAAGCAACCCAGGAGTTTATTAAAGCAAAGAAGTGGAAAATTCTTGAATGGCCAAGTCAGTCACCTGATCTTAACCCAATTGAGTATCACTTCACTTGTTGAAGACTAAACTTCGGACAGAAAGCCCACAAACAAACAGCAACTAAAAGCCGCTGCAGTAAAGGCCTGGCAGAGCATTAAAAAGAAGGAAACCCAGCATCTGGTGATGTCCATGAGTTCAAGACTTCAGGCTGTCATTGCCAGCAAAAGGTTTTCAACCAAGTATTAGAAATGAACATTTTATTTCCAGTTATTTAATTTGTCCAATTACTTTTGAGCCCCTGAAATAAAGGGATTGTGTTAAAAAATGCTTTAGTTGCCCCACATTTTCATGCAATCTTTTTGTTCAACCCACTGAATTAAAGCTGAAAGTCTGCACTTCAACTGCATCTGAGTTGTTTCATTTTAAATTCATTGTGGTAATGTACAGAACGAAAATTAGAAAAAAGTTGTCTCTGTCCAAATATTTATGGACCTAACTGTATCTAATAGGGAAGAAGTCACAGTAAAAATATAAACAATTAATTATTCAATTAATTCATTATTCCGGGAAAATATCATTAGTTTCAAGAAGTGAATCATTTCTGTCTTTAATAAAACTACTTTGTTAATTGTATTTTTTTCTTTGCTGTATTTCAGAACTATCATTATTTTCTTCATTAACCTACAGCATGGAGCTTGTCCTTCTGGTACAATCCAATCATATCCATCAATGTTCTGTGCCCACTTTGTACAATTCAAGCCTATTGTGTGGGGGTCAAGAAATATCGCAGCAGCATCAGGTGTGAAATAAAATCCAACAGCCATCACAGCGCCCAGTCATTCTTGCATCTTGTGTTCATGCATGAAACTCCTAACAAGGGTTTCTACATGCAGTATCTACTTTATTAAAATCTACTGACATGTTAGAGATACTCTTTGTATTTTTAGGGGGATCACTATAACCTACAGTTTCCACTTGTTATTTCTCATTCACAATTCAAAAGCAAGTGCATAGGCGGGGAGCACGAATTATTTTATTCAGTTTCATTATTTGGAGTTCTGTCTTGATATGACTATGAATTACTGACATCATACCTGACTTTTAAATTTGATTGCAGATTCCTTGAAGGATAACTTGCCATTGTACAAACATTCTATATTTCAGACAATTTATTTTTTATTTTTTATTGTCTATGGTGTTTGATATAAGCAACCTTCAAGTGAAAAAGTAGCAAAGTAACCTTAGAAAGTAACAGCCTTAGAGCCTACGGGCAATTCTCTACAGTACTCTAAAGTAACAATCCTAGGATGTGTTCAGCAGAATGGTTTTGTTTCAACTGTTTAATAGAGGGCACTATCCTGTCTTGGTACATGGTCCTCTCATTTTGAGTTTACAAATATTTATGATAGACAAACCATAGCAGCACGACACATAAATTAAATATTAACACATACTTTGTCAAAAGGAAGAAATTAGAAATGCTGTACATAGAAGAAAGGATTTCCTTATGTATATTGCTGTAAAATATTTGAAGGTCCTGCAGTAGAAAATGATAATGTTAACATGAAGAAAACCTGGAAATTACATAGGAAATAAGTGCATGACATATGAAAACAAATACTACATTTTCTTAATTCAATGATGTTTATATAATTATGATTCTGGAAACAAAATACATTATCACAAAAAATCTGCAGGCTAATATTGTGTCAGTTTTAGAATGATTTGACTGTTCTGTTCTTTAAGGATTAAAACAAATTCTTCATAATAAAGAGGTGGACACATAATGCTGTTCGCAATTTTCTTAAAGTAGGTTTCCAAAACTTGTATTGCAGGAGCTAGCTAGATAGATAGCTAGATAGATAGATACTTTATTAATCACAAGGGAAAATTCACATACTCCAGCAGCAGCATACTGATAAAAAACAATATTAAAGAGTGATAAAAATGCAGGTAAAACTGACAATAACTGTATAATGTTAACGTTTACCCCCCTGGGTGGAATTGAAGAGTCACATAGTGTGGGGAAGGAATAATATCCTCAGTCTGTCAGTGGAGCAGGACAGTGACAGCAGTCTGTCGCTGAAGCTGCTCCTCTGTCTGGAGGTGATGTATGTTTAGTGGATGCAGTGGATTCTCCATGATTGACAGGAGCCTGCTCAGCGCCCGTCGCTCTGCCACGGATGTCAAACTGTTCAGCTCCATGCCTACAATAAAGCCTGCCTTCCTCACCAGTTTGTCCAGGCGTGGGACGTCCTTCTTCGTTATGCTGCCTCCCCAGCACACCGCGTAGAAGAGGGCGCTCGCCACAACCGTCTGATAGAACATCTGCAGCATCTTATTGCAGATGTTGAAGGACGCCAGTCTTCTAAGGAAGTATAATATGGCTCTGTCCTTTCTTACACAGAGCATCAGTATTGGCAGTCCAGTCCAATTTATCATCCAGCTGCATTCCCATACCAGGTATTTATAGGTCTGTACCCTCTGAAGATAGTCGCCTCTGATAATAACAGGGTCCATGAGGGGCCTGGGTCTCCTAAAATCCACCACCAGCTCCTTGGTTTTTCTGGTGTTCAGGTGTAAGTGGTTTGAGTCGTACCATTTAACAAGGTCCTTGATTTGGTTCCTATACTCCTCCTGCCCACTCCTGATGCAGCCCACGATAGCAGTGTCGTCAGTGAACCTTTGCACGTGGCAGGACTCCGAGTTGTATTGGAAGTCCGATGTATATAGATTGAACAGGACCGGAGAAAGTACAGTCCCCTGCGGCACTCCTATGTTGCTGACCACAATGTCATACCTTCCCGAGTATGTTCCCGAGACTCACATACTGAGGTCTGTCTGTAAGATAGCCCACGATCCATGCTACCAGGTATGAATCTACTCCCATCTCTGTCAGCTTGTCCCTAAAGAGCAGAGGATGGATGGTGTCGAAGGTGCTAGAGAAGTCCAGAAACATAATTCTTACAGCACCATTGCCTCTGTCCAAGTGGAAGGGTGATCGGTGTAGCATATAGATGATGGCATCCTCCACTCCCACCTTCTCCTGGTATGCGAACTGCAGAGGGCCGAGGGCGTGGTGGACCTGTGGCCTCAGGTGGTGAAGCAGCAGCCGCTCCATGGTCTTCATCACATGTGACGTCAGAGCGACAGGCCGTAAGTCATTCAGCTCACTAGGACGTGATACCTTCGGGCCTGGGGTGATGCAAGATGTTTTCCAAAGCCTCGGGACTCTCCCCTGTTATTGGCTCAGGTTGAAGATGCACTGTAGAGAACTCCCCAGCTCCAGCGCACAGGCCTTCAGCAGTCGTGGTGATACTGGACCCACTGCTTTGCTGGCACAAAGTCTCCTCAGCTCTCTGCTCACCTGGGCTGCTGTAATTGTGGGTGGGGATGTCTCACCTATGCTGGTATCAGCAGAAGGATAGGTGTAGGGTGCAGTACTCCAAGGTGAAAGTGGGTTAGGGTGGTCAAACCTGTTAAAGAAGTTCATTTGGTTTGCTCTCTCCACGTCTGTCTTGATAGTGGCACCCTGCTTCGAGCTGCAGCCAGTAATGATCTTCATCCCATCCCACACTTCATGCTGTTACTCTGCAACTTCTGCTCTAGCAATCTCCTGTACTGCTCCTTTGCTGCCCTGAGCTGGACTCGGAGTTCCTTCTGCGTGCGCTTGAACTCATGCTGCTTACCGTCTTTAAAAGCCCTTTTCTTCTGATTTAAAAGGCCCTTGATGTCATTTGTAATCCATGGCTTGTTGTTAGCATAGCAGTGTACTGTTATTACTGGAACTACAATGTCCATACAGAAGTTGATGTAATCAGTTGTGCAGTCAACAGCCTCCTCAATGTTCTCACTATGTGACCCCAGCAGTATATCCCAGTCCGTAGTTCCAAAGCAGTCTCTCAGAGCCTGCTCTGCCTCAGGGGACCACTTCCTGAATGAGCGCGAGGTTGTAGGTAGCTGCCTCACTCTTGGTTTGTAGTGAGGCTGAAGCAGAACCAGGTTATGATCTGCTTTCCCAAGCGCAGGCAGCGAGGTGGCGCTGTATGCGTCTTTAACGTTTGCATACAGTAGGTCAATAGTCCTATTTCCCTGGGTGTTACAATCCACATACTAGGAGAAGGCAGGTAATGTTTTGTCCAGCGTCACATGGTTAAACTCTCCAGAGATTAGCACAAGCGCTTCAGGGTGCTCTGTTTATAATTTAGAAACAGCGGAATGGATGATGTCATTTGCTATCTCCATGTCCGCCCGAGGAGGGATGTAAGCAATAACAACAATCATGAGTCCAAACTCTCTGGGCAAGTATTAGGGACGCAGACTTACGGCCAACAGTTCGATGTCCCTGCAGCAAATGGAGATTTTGACGTTTACATGTCCAGAATTACACCACCTTGTATTTACACAGAGAGCGAGTCCTCCTTCTCTCTGCTTCCCGCAGGTATTTGCATCTCTGTCCGCTCTAACTGTGCTAAACCCGGGTAGCTCCACGTTAGCATCTGGGATGCTAGTTGTTAACCACGTTTCACAAAAACACAACAAACTGCATTCTCTGTAGGTCCTGACATTTTTCACCAGCGTGGCCAGTTCGTCGATCTTATTTGTTAGTGAGTGCAGATTTCCCAGGATCACAGAAGGCACCAAAGGATTGAAACACCACTTTCTCGCAAGTCGCTTCGCTTTTAGCTTAGCTCTGGCTCTACTACCGCCTTCTTACCTTGTAAGGTAAATAGGGAACCACACCGACGCAGGCATTAGTTCTCAGCACTTGAAGTTGACTACTTGGTTAGAAAACTTCCTTGTGCTACCCAGATAAAAAAGCTACATAAGAAAGACAATCCTGAGTTTTTCAGATTTCCAGTCTATTGTCACTTTTAAAATCCATTATAAAAAAACAGTTCAGAAATTAGCAACTGATATACCCTGCTGCAATCAAGTAATAAAAATGACAATGCCCGTTGTGATGGATGGCTGGCCGTTTATCCCGGCCAATACTCCCAAGCCGCCAGGTGGAGCCCTCCTTGCAGTGTGGAGGTCCCCAGAAGACCAGTAGGGCATCATGGACATTGTAGTTTTTATACGCAGCCCTGCTAGATGCCATGGGGGTCACTAGGGGATGCTGCAGGGAGGAATAATGGCTATTTTCCCTATGCCCCAGAAGCACACGTGGAGAAGGGGAATGACAGGCTTCCGGGGTGAAGAAAAGGACTTGTACCTGACCCAGAAGTGATACAGGATCACATGGACTGGGGATTGAGAACACTTCCGGGTCAGGCTATATAAAAGGACTACGAGAGCTCCCAGACGGTAAGCTGAACTGGGTGGAAGGGTGGCAACGCGTCTGGGAGTGGAGGATTGTGTATTATTGTGATTATTGGTTTGTGTATGAGAATAGTGGAGGAGACGGTGCTTTGTGCACTGTGGCGATTGAATAAAACCATTATTGGGACTTTTACCTGGTGTCTGGAGTCATGGACACGAGTTCAAGGGAGCGAGAGCGCCCCCTATCTGTCACACCGTACATGAAAAATTTCTATGGTCTCTGTACTGACAATGTTTGGATTTAACTGATGCTCTTTTTTGAACGTTTTTCTGCACATTTTTTCTTTATCTTTTTAATTGTTTTCACCTTTATGCTTTTATTTTTATTTTCATTAAGTCTTTGACTTCAGTAACATTGCATAATTCTGTATTAGTGAAGTATTATGATGTGTTACTTAATTCATATTTATTATGTTAATTTTTCATTTGGGAGAGCTTTCGAATTAAGCTGCTGCCCTCAGGTGCTGAACTTAACTCATTGCTAATTTTGGTAACATGCTGGTAATTGTTAATTTTCTGTTTCTCTTTAAAGATTTGCATTTTGAAATGTAGTGCTTTTTATTTTTCTAGAGTTTGTTTGGAATTTAATTGACAATATGCACACTTTCTTCCAGATTCCACATAAGCCTGCTACTTCATTTTTGGCCCTAATATCAATATAGACCAGCTATGGTGTATTTTCACCTGATCACTTCAAAAAGTGCCCAGACTTACAGTAGACAATGTAAGTCACATTATTCACACATTATGCCACACATCAGGAGCTAAAAAGGAGAAAGGCTTCAAACTATACGTTTCAAGCTATATCTGCATTTACAAAGGTAGGATCCAGGTGTATTAGCATGTTTGTGTACAAGTCAAGGTTAACATAGTGATACTGCTAATGTGTGTCAATCCCTGTTACAAGATTCCTAACAGCTCTGTCTAATTCAGTTTCAAACAAGGATTCAGAGAAAGGAGAGGTTACCATTACAGCTCAGTGTTACAGATCAATGAGGAAAAGCCAAAAGCCTCACAGTTTGTGCATAAGTTCTTCTGCAGGTTCAGTGCAGGCTTGTTCATGAGACAGGTTCCTGTGTGTCAAGTTTCTGTTAATCATATGATCTAATAGCCTATTGTATATATACTATACTAGGTTTGCATATACAGTATTTTGTATGATAGATCACATAAATCACAATTTACAGTGTGTAAAAATATGTGAAAGTAGTGGGATTTACAGAAACTAGATTGAGTTTCGATGCTTCATGTTCACATGTTCTGTGATCCCTAATATTTTAAGTGAGTAAAATGAGATTAATAATGTTTTGCTATAATTTTGGTGTTTAATCATTAAAGTTTATTCAGGGACAGGTGAATATGTATGTAAGCTTAATAAGTAATAGCATACAGTAAGTCTTCTGGACAACTTACCTTGTAAAAAAGCAAATGTCTCTGTCTGAGCCAGCAAATTGGTGAATGCCAAAACACTAAACCACTACTTTATTGAAAGTATCTCAATTTGTTTTCTCAGTTGAGGGATCTCCTCTCTGAAAGACATGTTTTCATCAAGCACTAGGTTAACAACAGCTGGATCCAGAGCTGAAGCATAGCCGTGGTCCTAGAGGATTTTATCATCCTCCTCATCTGGTGTGTCATCCTCCATTGGTCGCTTTCTCCTCTCCCAATCCCCCCTTCATGAAAGTGGAACGGAGAAATTGTTCCACTCAAACAACACAGCATCCTTTCCCTTCTTCAACAGCTGCAGCCAGGTCTAATACTGTGCCTCATGAAAATCCTCTTTGTAGAATGTTGGCTAAAAACTCAGGTATGATGACTAACTGTAAAACTCTCTCTACAGATAGCAATGATCCATTTAGATTGAGTTTCCCCATCAAAGGGAAATGTATGAAAATTAAGTACCTTGCTGTACTTACTGGAAGCTGAACATACACGTACACAAAAATGTTCAGCTATACAGCTCTCTGTACACTGAATCTTACACTTCTTTATCGTGGACATTCTGGCCACTAAACAAAAATCACAGCTACAGTATGGAGAAAGGAAGTGATTGAGCGTGCTGAGATTTTACTGGAAGTATGTCAGCACTATCCTCTGCATATAGCCCATTGAATAAAATAAATTAAATGATTAAAGCATTGTCTTGGTAAAGTGCTTTAAAACAGTCTTAGCCCTTCTTTTTGAAACTCAGTAACAACAGTTAGATGTAAATTCTGAAAAGATGATCCTAATATTTTACAACAAGGAAATACTGTAGGTAAAAATTAAACATCCTCTCATATATGAAAAATGTGCATATTTAAAATGGGACAGCTGTTATGGTTGTGTTACGACTGGGAATCCCAAAGCACTTAAATCTCAAAAGCACTTCGAAAAATACCCAGAAAAAGGGGAAATCTCGTCAAAAACCCTGGCTGGATACAAAAACGGCCACATAGAATCTTTACAAAATAGATGGTTTATTCTCACAAAAATACTCTTCAAAAAAATAAAGCTCCGTAGGGCACAAAAGCCCAAAATAGAGTTGCCTAAAACAAAAAGGCAATTAAATGCAAGCAAAGTCCCAATACAATTCAATTTTATTTGTCATTCAGCAGAACATTCAATATGTGCTGCAGAATGAAAAGACGATGCACAAGACATTAATAAAACCACATGATATTTAAAAGACGAACGGCAGTAGAAAAAAAACTGTTTTTAAACCTGATGGTTCTGCATTTCAGGCTACGCTACCTTCTGCATGAGGGAATGAGGGAAAAGAGTTCAGAGGCAGGATGAGTGGGGTCTCTGGAGATCTGCACAGCTCTGGCCAGACAGCGTTGTTTGTGGTAATTTGATTAAGTCAATTTCTATAATCTTTTATTATCTGAATAATAAATGAAATCAATGAATAATCTATAACAAAGTTAAAGACATGAAAGTAAACAAGCAATAATCAGAGTCAAAATGCATTCTGCAATAAGCAGCTCAGTCTGCCATTTATTTAAAATGTGTGAATAAAATTTTCTTTTGCTTGCTTTTAGAACTTAGTGGTAATAGTAAGTTAACTCTTATTAGCATCCACATTTTCCAGTTCTCCCTCTTTAATCTCCTGAGGCAGTGTTTTATTAAATACTTCAAAATATACTGCTGTATATCTGATACAATGTACTATTTCTAGACCTGATTAGTATATTTAGTCAAAAATTGTGGGTGTTACTTTTTTTAAATACATACTTACAGTGTATTCATTACTTTTGTAATTACTTTGAATCCAAGGGACCCACTCAGCAGGGTCAGCGAGACTGTGATTGGGATAATCGAGAAATGCAGCATGGGCAACGATCTCCTTATTGTCATTTTCAAGGGTTACTGCTAGGTTTGATTTTTCCCTTTGTAGTAAATAAGATACATTTTATAAACATAACATATTAATGTACCAATTAAGCAAACATTTCATTTCTATAACAATATATACAAGTTGTATTTTGAAAATCATTTGCTAATTATCAAATATATAAGTAGGCTGTAAGTAAAACTTAATGTAAACCATTAACAAGTTCAATAAATAAACAGGCCTATCTCTATTTTCATGTGTTGGACATTGAATAGGATTAGAATGTAACTTTTTGTATTTAGAATAGAATCCGTTCATATATACTAAGAAAATTTCACAAAAAAGCCAAGCAAAATGACACCTTTTATTGGCTAACTAAAAAGATTACAATATGCAAGCTTTCGAGGCGATTGCCTGAAGAAAGGGGCCTGAGTTGCCTCGAAAGCTTGCATATTGTAATCTTTTTAGTTAGCCAATAAAAGGTGTCATTTTGCTTGGCTTTTCTCTACATTCATAATGGCTAACACGGTACAACACCCTAGTACTACCAAAAAGTTAGCAAAAATTATAGTTTTAAAATAGTAACTTCAACAAAACATAATACTGGATGTGTGTTTAAACCACTTTATGAATATTAAGTAATAGCCTTTAATATATTCACCTCAAGGGTCACCTGGTGTCACCAGGAGACATATCTTTGTAATTACATTTTAGTATTATTAGATTAAAAATAAGTAAAAACCTAAACTCACAGCAAGTAAAGTACATTAATTCTTCCAAACATCCCTGTGGTTGAAGGAGTGATCAGTTTGCTTATTTCATGAGCATCGAGCGATTCTGTGCGTCTGGAGGTGATCACCTCTTCAGTACTACTTAAAGATGCAACAGCTGACATTTTCTTTCTTTCTAAAAACAAAAATACGCAGATGAATATGGGAAATCTAAATGTTTAAGCATCATAATAAAAAATAGCACACTTCAAAGATCAGGTGAATTTTACTGAATCCCACTGCAAAACACTTTACTTACCATGAATGAAAACACAATAATAAGCACTGCAAAACATCTAACCCAACTTACAGTAGTGCAGATCAATAAGAAAATTCTGATAAAAGAAAAAACACTCTGCAAAAATTGTTTTTGTAAAAAATTACAATTTAATAAGTAGCAGTTTATTATTCACATTTTTAATATTTTGAAGTCATTTTAGTATTCTGGTCTCATAAACTATGTAGTTAAAATACACTATATTTGATTGCATATCCTTCTGAATATGTTCACTATCAATTATAGTATGGCTATTACATAGTATACAGTACACAGTACAGTACGTTCACACAGTATAGACTCCTACCTTTTGATGGCTCTCCATATCACACATATTTACATTATTTTTATAATCCATGGTAGGTGCTCTCCTGTTTTCCTTACATTGCTTAAGGAGCAGTGTGAACATGCCTAAAAAACTACTTGAAACCAACTAGTTCATATAATCAGCTCTTACTACAAATTGCACAAGTCTTGTTCTTTAACATGCCTGTTCTCCAACAATATATTGTAGACACTGTACGTTTTAGATTGCATTGTATATATAATTTATTATTTTACACAAGCATTTATACTACATTTTATATATATGACCAAAAAAAAATATATATTATCCAAGTAGAGTCCCACCAAACAGTACATTTAAAACTCATGGGCATCTTGATAGCTATCAAGATATTTTAACTGTAACTATGTAGTAAATAATGGCATTTATCTTAAAACAATAAAACAATAAAATGTACATTACATTACTTAAATACATACTAATCAATGCAAGGCCTTTTACCCTAGTTTTTGGACAAAAGGCATTTTAAATGATTATATTACAATATATAAGCCTGACAAAAAAATGTGAGCCATAGGTTAGACTCCTGTTTCCAAAGTGATTTTAAAGATGGCTTTTAAAAGCCCTCTTGTACAATTTTCTGCAACAGTGCCTACGGTGGAATCAGTAGGCTTGCAAAAGGTCTTTTTATTCTAAACAAACAGACATAGGGGATCTAACAATGTTGCCTGAATAAAACTGCCCCTGTAATCTAGAAATTCAAATTATTTAGAGTCCTTATTCTCAGAGTCATATTTATACCTATCTACAGTACATACTTCAGCACATCCTTAAATTAACTGAAAGATGCTTCTGCAAGATGTGTTAACACCCCACAAATGAATGGGCTTTCAGAGTTAAAGATAACATTCTTATATTCTTACAGAATTTACGCAGTCCTTTTTGGGGTACGTAGGCTGTTCCAAATTTTTATTACCCTGAAAAGTTTCAGGTATATGAATTTTCCAAAACAACTACACAAAGATGCCTTGATGTTTGAAATTGTACTTGTGAATGCTTTCTAAAAGTCATAACATAACTTCCTCAAACACACTTAATCAAATTCATTGTCCTGAGCTAATCCTGACGGCACTGAGTGCAGGGCTATTGTAACCTTGGACTGAGTACCAGTTCACTGCAGGGCCAACTCACGCTCACGCACACACACACACTCACTCACAGTTGAGTCAACTGTATAAATAAAGACGGATTTACAAACTGAAAACCTACAAAAGAAAACATCTTGCTGCATAAATAAATAACCGACAATGACATTTAATATATTATGGTAAAACATATAATAACATTGTGCAAGCCGTCTCATTTTTCTCATAGAACAGATACCACAGAGGAACAGATAAATTTATTGAATATTAACGATGGAATGATGAACTGAAGTGATAATTTTAATGAAGAAAAATGCAAGATAGACAAATATAACAACAATTTTGATTTCTTAAAGAGCATTGTTAAAGTAATTGGCTTAACTTTCAGAATACAGCAGATGACAATGGAAAATTCAAGGGAAATCAAAAGATGTTATCATATTTACAGACAAAAAAATATAAAATAAATACACATCATAATGCAAAAGAAACAAATAGAAGCGTGAATATCTTAATCGTTTACAATTTGGGGAAACTTTTTTCTATGATAAGAGATCACTGCATAATTTAACATAATACACAATTTTACTTTTGACATTATTTATGGCATGTAGTGTTGATAATTATTTCTCTGCATACATTTTTGCATCCAAAACTTAATTAAGATCAAAATAAAAAAGATACAGGTGGAACTTGATGCTACTGGCTTGCAGCCAGACATGATACCATCTATGTAAATTGGAGACTGTTGCTGGGATTGTCCTTACTATTAAATACAAAACACCATTGTGGTTTTCTCTGATTTGATCACAATTAAATTAACTTTCCATTGAGATTTAATTTTTCTGGGCCTTAGGGCCATGAGATTCATCCATTAGTGAAATCTATTTTTTATTTAGTCACCTGCAAACATTGAAGAATTGCTTGTCAGCCAGTGAATTAAACAGGGTCATGAAACTTTATGTGTATACATAAGCTTACTTTATTTGCTTCTATATTCTAACAAATGGTAAAAATCATTTTCTGCCATTACCTTGGCCCCCAACCTGCAAAAAGTATACTTTAACATATATAAATGTCTTATTTTAAGGGAATACATATCATATTTTACCTCATGAGATTAAATATCTCATTTAACATTGTGCATGCAAGATAATCTTTCTTCTTTTAAGAGAACTGGTTTTCAATTATCTGACCTAAATATTAAGTATAATTCCAAGAAAATTCTGACGTTAAAAATAGGGAGCAGTCCATGGTGTATTTTCTTGTTTCAAGAACCAAACATTTCTAGGCTGTTATTATTTCTAAACTTGCTTACTACATCAGATTACTTGATCAGAGTCTTATCAGGTAAAATTTTCTTGCTGTGCAGGCAGATACCTTTTCTTATTTCAAGAATTTGTTTTTTAAAATAATTTTGTATATCTTATTTTGTTACTGGTATTTTTGCAGTACTGAATTGTTATTTATTGGGGTAGTGAATGTACTTATACTTTATGTTATAATTCACACTGTAAAAAACTATTTTTAACAAGACATATTTAAAAGAGTAATATAAATAGTAAAAAACAAAAATAATTGACGACCATTCATGTATTATTATGACATTATCATGTATTCCATTAGTCACACCACAGCGAACCTTTAATAATAAATTTGCAAATTTCTGGATTGTGTTCGGGGCTGCGGAGAATTTAGAACTGCTTCGTTTTCCGTTCCTTCTATCTCCCCGTTAATGGTATTTTTTACTAAACAACGGTAACGTATTCGCAGCAGGAAAAAATATTGTCATAAAATAGCCGTGGAAAAAAATCTGTATTGTTGAAATAACCAGACAGTCATCTTCATACAGAATATTAATGATTTATGGTAGAAGTCATGCTACTTTGCCAATGTTACTCCTTAATTAAAATAATCTAGCGCAGGAACTTGGTTATTTCAACAATGAAAGTAAACTTTGAGAAAGTGTGGAAGACATTTTTAAATGTTTTAATCTGAAATGAAAATGTGATGTGATTTAACTATTGTAAACATTGGAATGAACAGCTTATACTTGGAAAATAAACATACATAAACCGCTCCGTTACAGTACCTTCTGTGGTTTCGGAAAGATGCCATCAAAAATGGTTCTCACTCGAGCTCTCAAACGACGAAAGAGAAACTATGATCACCGTGGAAACGGGACGCTTTCAGTGTCACCATAAGAACGACCTCCTGTCAAAGGTGAAAGGGTACCGCGCCTGCGCTCAACTTCATGGCAGCTCACTGGACTGTCTAGGAAAATATAAACACATTTTTAAAGCGTAATTGTTGATCGGTGTCGTATATTTGTCTATAGCACTAAAATGACTTTGACTGCTGCTGGAAAACAGATAATACTAAAGGTTGCTAAGGTAAACATGTTAGTAGTATTTAATAATTAAAAACAATTAGCTGGCAATGTGGCCTGTTTTATGTTGTTTATTAAGATGTAGAAAATACCTCTATATTTTACAGGTGACATAAGTGATTGCTTATGTTTGTTGTGCGAATATACGGAAGCGTATTAGGGCCACGCAGAAAAAAATACGGACACAGTGAAGAAAAAAAAACCCACCAAGAAAGCATACAAAGTCCAGGCGGGGGAAAATAGGAACGTGACCCCTTACTGAAAGTCAGCAGTGCTTCTGCCACACCACGGTGCTCCCACATGCTTAATTATTCCCAGTATACATTATTTAAATGAAGTTAACAATTTATCAGTAAAATATAACATGCATACTTTAATACATTTCATCATGGAATTAATATCAAGTATATATCCTAGTATTCTAACAGCACACAGATTCAAGGGGATTGCTCTTGATAGTGCTGGGTGGTATACCAGTTCATACCGAAAACCGTTTTTTATTTTTGTTATGATATGGATTTTTCTTATACTGCAACACCGGTTTAAATTGCCTAAAGAACGTTTGGAATGTGGCACAGCGGGAAGCTGTTTAAGGGGGACCTTTTTCACTGCTACACCGCTAAACAAATATGCAACCATAGACATATATAGATAGACGCTGCATTCACTGTGTTTCCCAGTCTACACGATACGTCAGCGCGTCAGCGAGTGGCAAAAGTGCCATTTAAACTAATACAGGCAGACGTGGAAACCGGGTTTTCTGATGAAAAAACAATAACGTTTAAAACAGTATCGTTTACATACAACAGATTTTGCCAAATCGTATAAGTGCAATTATTTATATCCATTTATACACTTAATAATGGCAATTATTGAGACAAAAACTTATCCAATGTCTGAAAGTCAAAATAGTAACACTGCACCTGGCAGTCTGGTCTTTCTTTTAACAATGAAATGATACACTCAATGACAAAAATAAAATAAATTTTATTGTATACAAATTGGCTTAATAATTTCTGAAAACATTTCACTCATTCCTCTCTCAATCTGTCTCTCTCACACACACACACACACAATGTGGTTACTTAAATATATACAGGATAAGATCTAAAATCCTTGAAACAGAACTGTCTTACATAGCTTTTTCCATGTGTTGCCACTCTGTAATTTGAGAGTATTCGGTCTGGCAATATGGTGCAGTCTTAGTTTGTGGAAGACAGACACAACTAAAGACATGAGCATGAAATGATGGTTGTCAATTGCAAACTGTTTCCTCAAAGTGCTCCTTGAAAAAAAACACATCATCTGAACCTGATCTCAGCCCGAACAAACTGATTGATCAAAGATACACTGACAGCTTGCCCAAATGTCGACTGTCGGATAAAACGCTCAGCTACTTTGACCACCTTGACTGTACCCTCAGAAGGAATCATCAAACCTCCTTTGTTTTTTAATGTGAGCAAGTGGTAGCTTTGATCATATGATGTTGGTACAGCATCTGTTACCAAACTAGCATGGCACACATCACAGGACAGCTTTCACAAAATCTATGTGGAACAACAAACCCTGAGATGTAAACAAGGGCATTTTCCACGAAGCTACCAAAGCGGGTTGGTAAGTAGCTATGGTCACACATAATTGCAGTGATATTTGCAAAAGGGGATG
Organism: Polypterus senegalus; assembly: GCF_016835505.1. NCBI lineage: Eukaryota > Metazoa > Chordata > Cladistia > Polypteriformes > Polypteridae > Polypterus > Polypterus senegalus. Next base: position 146,746,923 of record NC_053156.1, on the reverse strand, counting down.
GAAGCTCTTCTTCTGCTGCTACTGGTGTAGAGGACATCTGAACAGCAGACAGGGAGACAGTCTCATCCTGTACTGCCATGTTTCCAGATTTGAGACGACGAACTGACCAGCTGAAGGATTGTTATTCCAGCCCCCTAAAATACACAGGCAACACTTTTACAGATCTTTACTCTTTTTCAGTTGAATTTCTTGAGAATGAAAAAAAAAACTGCACTGCTAGTAAGCGTTTGGCTTCATAAATTGTACAAAGTGATAGATTTACATGCCTGTCTGTCTGTCCCCACAAAGTCGATCAATCACAGCTGTCAGTCTTGAGGATATTATAAAGACAATGTAATTACCATGGTAACACAGGATAGCTTGTGCCTCCTCCAGACCGCGAGGGGGCGTCCGTCCTGGTTCTGTTGGGAGCCACGGGTCGAGGGCATGGAAGCCCTACCCTGTAGGGGCCCGTGGTCACCGCCAGGCGGCGCCCCGATGCCGGTTTATCCCGTCTGGTCCTCGGCCGGGGCTGGAGCCTGGCCGGGATGCCTTGGAGGACCAGAGTAGGGTGTGTGCCTCCTCCAGACCGAGTGGGAGCGTCCGTCCTGGTTATGCAGGGGGCCTCGGGTAGGGGGCTTTGAAGCCCAGCCCAGTAGGGACCCGTGGCCGCGCCCCAGTGCCTGTTTATCCCGGGTGCCCGGCACTTCCGCCACACCAGGAAGTGCCGGGGGGAAGACGACCGGGGAGACACGGACGGCTTCTGGGTGCGCAGCCGGCACTTCCGCCACACAGGGGTGTGGCCACCGTTAAGTGCTGGGAAGCAGCTGGAGCCCATCCGGCTTCCCATAAAAGGGGCCGCCTCCCTCCAGTCGGTGGTGGAAGTCGGGAGGCAGAAGGACGGAGCTTGAGAGAGGACAGGAGGCGGCCAGGAAGCAAGGCACAGAAACTGTGGGCCCTGGACTTTGGGGGATTCAGTGGCAGCAGCACTGGGGTTTGTGAGTGCACGTGATTTGGACTACTTTGTAAATAGTGTAAATAAAGAGTGTGTTGGGTGCAAAATATGTTGTCCGTCTGTCTGTGCCGGGGCCAGCGTTCACACTGGTCACAACAAGGCACCATGGTAAACAAATTGTCATAAGCAAACCTTTATGGAAACAGACAGATATACATACATACACACAAAATGGTAAGTGGTTAAACTAATTTCTAAAATACCTACCCGATGACCTGATTGAATTAAATGGGAGCTCTAAGTGGTCTTGACTGAAACGATAGGTGCAGATGTATCGCTGACACTGAAGCAGTTCTGGAATCATCATCATCAGGGTGCAATGTTGATGATGAACCCAACAACAGATAGGTACCTTCAAAACAAAATGTTTTGTCAATATTATCACTGTAAACCAAGATACTTCAAGAGCACGCAATATAAGACAACTAGAAAAAATAAAACAAAACTGGCCAAGGTTGAAAATATGAGCACTGCCATACATATGGCATACTGTAGGTGTCATGATGCCATACTGCCATTATGACACCTCAAAGAACTGGAAAAACAAAAAAAAAAAACAGCTTGCAACAAGATTAGAAGCAGAGAACAGAGCATCATATGAACTTATGATGCAGCATGCAGGAAAAGAAAACAGAGTAGGATTAGTAATGTAATATGAGTCAAAAGTTTAGACAGTTACTCTTTATGGGGCTGTTTTTGTGACTAAAAATATGATATAACACCGATGGGGCTATGAAGTAAACAAAATACGTGTACACAAAGCTAAAGGAAAGGAATTCCTTCCAGCAGTCCTGAAAGAGTACCCATACAGTATGTGCTGAGCACTTGTTGTCTGTTTTGAAACATACTGTAGTTTGTTTTTCTTCAGTTAAAAAAAATAAACACGAAATGCATGCCTAAACTTTTGACTGGTACTGTATGAACATAAATTAAAGCATCAATAGCCATCTCTAAAATATTCTTTGAACATTGATAGAGGTGTTTTGGTCAAAAAAATTATTTTGTTCATTTCTCCCTGCCTTGAAATAACATCATATGAACTTGATGTCATGAACTTATAAACTCATCATGAAAACAAAAGCTTCACTATTTCCTAAAACCTCTTTGATCGATGAAGGGGTGTGCCATCTTTCATCACCAAACTCATCAAGTAGTTCCTGCCTCTCAACAAAAACTCTACTCTCTCTGCCCAATTCAAAGAACTCAGTGGAGTTTTGAAACCTTTGGCATGGGGATTGCAACCGTTCATGATGTCAAAGAGCCTGTCAATCATCTAAAAGCAAATATATGCATTATAACAGAAGGAAACTGAATCATCAGCATAAATAATGTTTCCATTTATCATTAGTTAAATGCTAAAATATAGCATCAATGTTTTTCACTATTTGCTTCATGGTTATTAACCTTTGCTTGTAACATTACCTCAGTGAATTCAGTTGTTGCTTCACAGTGTTGAAACTGTGAATAGCTGAGGTCCCTCAATGTGTGCAGAGCTACTGTCACAGAGTGACTCAGTGTTTGTGAGGCCACGAACACCTTCATTTTCTGTGAATCAAAATTCACATGCTTGTCTGTGATTTTTTTGGCAGCATGCAGTCCTTCTTTTGCGTGGACATCATTCAGAAGAACTACATATATCCAGGTGATCTGGCCAGTGGTGCTGCTTATTGGGCTGTAGGTCTGCAACATATTTCTTGCCAACTTCAAAACGTGGCAAGGATTCATCATCACAAACACCTTTGCACCAGTCACTGGAAGTGCAAAAAAGTTTTTAATGGTTCACCAGGGTTGACCTTTTGCTGGCATCCAAGCTGGTTACACATGCTGACATTGGAGGCATGTCCATCCATTGTAACAGACAATGTAACAACCTGTTATCCCCTGCTCATGCAGTTCCTCCAATGCATGAACAAGTAGCACCTTCTGTGTCTCTGGCAACAGGGAGTTGATCAGGTAGTATGCAATTGGAGCCTTCCAATGGCCTTGTAGGCCAACCACCATAAAAACAACAGCCTCTCTGGCCACATCTGTTTCATTTACTCCACCCCCCATATCCACAAAGCCAGACATTTTCTGGGTATGTGGATCTTATTGGACATGTTTGTTGATGGCCATGGCATCCAATAGAAGACTCGCATGTCCATATTTAGCTGGGTCTTCTTGTTGTCTTCGTCTCAACATATCCAACATCATCATGCTGAGTCCAGGGTTGGCATCCACAGAACTCATCCATCTTGGTATAATGAAAAAATCTAATTTAATCCAAATGCCCAATTAAGGATTTTTTGGACCAATTAATAATCATTGTGGCTTATAACCAGAAGCAACAATTTAATCACGATGATGGGGATTTACTTAAAAGGCTTCTAATTATTATGCATCATTATTTATTTATGGTATTGATTAACTACACTACTTTTTACCTAGTTCATGTTATGATTAAGGGATAAAAATAAAAGCTTAGAAAGAACACTTCAATTGGATGAATACCTTTGCAATGTATGTTGATGATGGAGATTAAGATGGAGAGGATCTCTTAGATAATTGTAGCCTTTGGGACAATGTAGGTGGAGGCTGAGGGAAAACTCTTTCTGGTCTTTTGTATACTCATGGCTCTGTTTTGAAAGGAGATTCAATGGAAGATCTAAAATTCAGTTAGCACAGACAAATTAGAAAGTTCCCTTGAAGTAACAATTAGGATGTCTTAAGGGATTTTACACTTAACTACATACCATTTTCTTCATATTTTGTATTTTATTTCTGTTTTACCTGAGTATAAATCCAGCCTCTCTTTCAGCTCTTCATTAATGAGGTTCTTCTCCCTCAAATCTTGCCGAAAACTATGTACTGTGTTCTTTGCTCTCCATTTTCGATCCTTAGCATTTCTTTTCTCTCTTTCCATGCTGTCCACCCTAGATAAGGTTTTATTGAGTCTAGCCCTTACATTTTCAAGAGATGTAGGCAGCGCATAGGAGTGGTCCTAGTAGACACAAGGAGTCAAGTTTATATCACACCAGTCAATTCATAGTTAGTACAATGTGCTGTCTGTTGGTCTGCATTTGTAATCACATCACCCCTCAATTCCACTGTGAGCACTGCATGTGTGCGTGTATCTGATTCAACAGCAGCATGTTTCGATGTATATGCATGTGCATGCATTAGTTTATCTGAAAATCATGATGGGGATAGGGGGTTGTGTTAAAAGAGGTTTGAAAAGGACCTTAGTACTCACAACACTGGGATCAGGCAGAGCTTCAATCTCTTGGACAGGCAAAGAACAGTCTACTGACAGGCTCTTCTGTGTCCCACTGAAGTCAGTGTGGTCCTGGTTGCCACTGGTTAATATGAAAGAAAATAAAATGCTTAAAAACGTGAACAGAGTTAGGTATGTCACAGCATAATGCTATGGAATACATCAATCAATCAATCAACCAACATTTATTTATATAGCACATATTCATACAAAAAAATGTAGCTCAAAGTGCTTTACAAAATGAATAGAAAAATAGAAGACACAATAAAAAATAAACATAAGTCAACATTAATTAACATAGAATAAGAGTAAGGTCCGATGGCCAGGGTGGACAGAAAAAACAAAAAAACTCCAAAAGCTGGAGAAAAAAAATAAAATCTGCAGGGGTTCCAGACCAAGAGACCGCCCAGTCCCCTCTGGGCAATCTACCTAACATAAATCAAACAGTCCTCTTTGTATTTAGGGTTTTCATGGAAGGACCTGATGATGATGGTCACGTAGACGTCTGGCTTTCAGTCCATCAATGTTGGTGCATCATGATGCTTTGAGTAGGTGGTGGTGGCGCAGGCCGCCACCACAAAGAAACCGGAAAAAGAAACAGAAGAGAGAGTAGGGGTCAGTATGGATTTTGGAGTAAAAAAAATGACTTTTCTAATCCTTATAGCCTAAATACACACCTACCCTTTGGAGATGAGTTGGAAACCTGAACACAGAGGGAAGAGCTCCATCTCTGATTCTAACAGTCTGACCTGTCCTGTCAAAATCCTCCTGTCTGAAGTACTCACTGCAGAGCCTGGATGAGTCATTGGCTTTGAAACCTTCCCGTCTAAGGGCTACTTCCCACTGCTTCCTGAGGTGGATTTCTTTGGGAAACCTTCATACATGGGAAAAAAAGACATTCGAATGCCATGAAACCGTTATAATATATATAACCAGTAGAATTTTGGTCATACCGCCCAGCACTACTCTTGAATATCTAAATCAACTTAGAAGCCAGTCATAATCATCTGTAAATGTGCACTCTCTTCTAATTGTTCAATTTCCAATGTCTTCTAACAGTGCTAGAGCAGCTATGTTAGTTGGAATAGTTTGGACATTCCGTGAACCATTATATTGTTACAGAATGATTACAATCAAGTGAATTAAATTCGTAAATGATATGCAATCAATTTCTGTATATTTGATAAAGCCTCCGTCATGGATGTGAATCTAAAACAGAAAGGGAGACCGCACAGAAAGAGTAGCACAGCTTTGACATGCTTGGTGCCACCTTTTTACAAATCTGAGCAAAAACATGTACACATGGTCTGAGGTTGCTGTGAAAATGTGTGTGGCATTACAACAAGTTTAGTTATTTTTTATACATCTCGAAGTGAGCATGAAAATGGGTGTTTGCAACATTTTTGTGTGTACGCACTGTTTATACATAAGGCACCAGGAGTCTGCATTGACGGCAAAAGATTTATGTCCCCTCTACCAGCGATCCACCATTCATACCATACCGGTTGCTAGAATCCACCCTCTGTACTTTGATGGCTGAAAATTAGTTTTAATTTAATTTTATATTTCATGTTGCGTACATTGTCACTGAAATAAAAAAATTAACAAATAATTAAATAAGCACTCAAAATATTTAATGAATCATTTAATACTTTATGCTCAAATATTATTGTATCTTTTATTTCTATTGTATTTATTGCCATACAGTATATTCACAACACATTTATTTATTGGCATAATAATTTAATATTGTCAGAAATATTCCTCCATAGGTCGTGAGTTATGATGAACTTGAATTAAAGCCATTCTTCAGATGCCATTGAGCACATAAAACTCAAAAGTTGCTAATTTCACCTGAAATTCAATTAATTTTCAACTACTTTTTTTATACTTATGAGCAAAGAAAAGTAGTTTTGATGAGGATTAGTAAGTAGAAGCTGTCAATAACACTAACCCTACAGTACTTACCTTATCATCATTTTCAGTCATTTTGTGCTTTCATGCATACATGTTACCAAATGTAAGCTGTGGCTCGCATAGCTGCACAGTAAACTCCTTCACAGGTAAGCAGCTTGATCAACATCTGGCTGCATCATTTTCACCTTTTCAACTCCATTGTATCAATATCAAAAACTGTAGTAATATACCCTTGGTCCAGTTTATTTTAAATTAACTTAAATTATTTGTGCTATATGATTTAAATAATAGGGCGGCACGGTGGCGTAGTGGTAGCACTGCTGCCTTGCAGTTAGGAGACCCGGGTTTGCTTCCCGGGTCCTCCCTGCATGTAGTTTGCATGTTCACCCCGTGTCTGTGTGGGTTTCCTCCCACAGTCCAAAGACATGCAGGTTAGGTGGATTGGCGATTCTAAATTGGCCCTAGTGAGTGCCTGGTGTGTGGGTGTGTTTGTGTGTGTCCTGCGGTGGGATTGGTTCCTGCCTTGTGCCCTGTGCTGGCTGGGATTGGCTCCCTGTGACCCTGTGTTCGGATTCAGCAGTTTGGAAAATGGATGGATGGGTGGATTTAAATAATATAGCTTCACTGTAATTTCATTAATAAGTTTGAAATGTTTTCCTGCAAGATAAATAATAAAACATTATAAATTAAATCTAGAAGCTCCTTCTTGCCAGACTCAGTACAAGAAAGCTGCACACAGCTGAATAGACTAAGCTGTAAATAGCCAACCTTCCTCTAACCACTGCATTGATTCTTGGGTTGTGGAGTTTTTGTCCCCAGCAAAATACTTAGACCAGAGATGTCTCTGAACTACTTTTCTGATTTACAGTATGTGAAAACAGCCGCATCACTTTATGCTGTGATTTTTGTTTTTATTTCAAAGCTCTTACAGGAAAAAGTTATTTATTGCTATTAAAAGATAGAAAATCATGACTATTCCACTTTGAAGAGTGCTCATAGCTGTTGTGGTCCCCGGCCGGGACGCCCAGGAGGACCAGAGGAGGGCTTGTGCCTCCTCCAGACCGCAAGGGGGCGTCCATCCTGGTTATGTTGGGGGCCTTGGGTACAGGGCTTGGAAGCCCAGCCCTGTAGGGGCCCGTGGCCACCGCCAGGCGGCGCCCAGGTGCCTGAGGAACCCTGGAGCCTGGCACTTCCGCCACACCAGGAAGTGCTGGGGGGAAGACGACAGGGGACACCCGGACGGCTTCCGGGTGCGCAGCCATCACTTCCGCCACACTGGGGTGTGGCTAGGACTGATTGCCGGGAAGCAGCTGGAGCCCATCCGGGTTCCTATAAAAGGGGCCGCCTCCCTCCAGTCAGTAGTGGATGTCGGGTGGAAGAGGACAGAACTGGAGAGAGGTCAGGAGGCGGTCGAGAGAAGGCAGAGAAACTGTGTGGCCTGGACATTGGGGGAATCGGTGCAAGGGGCACTGGGGTTTGTGTGCACGTTAAATTTGTAAATAATTATTGTAAATAAACAGTGTGTGGTGGAGCCAACAATGTCCGTCTGTCTGTGTCCGGGTCAAAGTTCACACTGTCAAAACATGTTTTAACAATTACTCAGTATACTGAATTATACTTCCCTAGTCCGCAAATGTTATGTTTGAACAGACCACATGACATGAGGAATGGGTTTGCAAAAAACCCACAAATTGAATCAGACTGACTGACTTTCAATAACAAAAAAGCAATCGACACATTTCATATATATAATCTATTACATAATTATTATACTCTCACAAAGTCTTTTTAACACTAGAAGCACCATAACTGACTCCAGTTGAAACTTTGTTTTTAAATCCTTAATTATTTCATCTGTATGCATGTCACTCTCCTGTCCTTCCTTGACTTTTCCTGCATTGCAGCATTTCAGATGTTTATATTGCTACAACTCTGAAATCCTATTTAGCAAATACAAGAGACATTCAAAAAGTTTCGGCACTTTATTTTTTAACTCTATTTATTAAGGATTTCAAAAACAAATTACATTACTTTTCTACATAGTCACCTTTGTTTGTGATGCAATTTTGTTAGCGATGTACAAAGTTTTTAATGCAAAATTACTAATCCTCCCATCTTCACCGCTTCCAGAAACTATAAAAGTGTGGACATTTTTTAAATGTCCCTCGTATAATTGATGATATTTTTCATTCTTTTTTTTTTCACACAAAAGACTACCCCTGTGATCCCCCTACAAGCAATGTTATTGAACGTTAGTACTCAGGTCTGTAACCTCAACTGCATTTACATATCCATTTTACCCCAACAGATCCTTTCCTGCCACAGTTATCAAAATTACAAAACATTGTTTCACAGATTTGAACTGCTGTCTGTCTTCAGTTGACAACTATAATATAATCACAAAATCACAATCACAAAAATGTTACACTTCTAATCACACACATTGTTTTCTTACTTGTGATGAAGAAAAAAAAACACATCTGAAAACTGACAGCACTCCAGTTCCTTCAGTTAGGTAAAGAAATGACTATAAGCTCACATTACACTATTAATTTAAGTTTTTCACACATCATGGATTTTGAAGTACACGGTCAGCATGAATTTGGAATATGGAAGGGAGACCATGCAAAGTGGCACATAGTGGATGAAGCAAGTGAGCTGTGAGTAAAGAGTGCAGCAGTGGACTGCAGCTTACTCGCAAAGATTTTACAGATATGGTAGACCTGACAGTTAATGCAAATACAAGAATAAATGAATGGCATTCTTTGTAAAAATGGAAGGACTGATGTAACTTGGCACTTCACTATAATGAGATACCTATTAAGAGAAAAAAATTTGAGTACAGCTTTATTGAAATTCTGGTGCATGTGTTGAATTAGATACATACACAATCACACATATTGAATCAAATATATTTACCGACATTAAATTTCATCTGCTACAAATCTGCCCAAGCCTGTATCCTGTCCAAGTCCCTCTGTAATGATTCAATGGATTCCAGATTATCTGCCAGATAATCTGTCCACCTATCTTGGTATCATCTGCAGACTTAACTACCGTATATCCATGGGAGAACTTATCCACGAGTATAAACCGGGAGTTGATTTTAACGTTTAATTTGTGGTATTTTATAATATAGGTCATATAATTTGAATGCGGAAAACTCACGCTATTGGTAAAAGAGATTATTATATGCTAACACCCACCTGAGAGAGTATCCACGGAGCACACTGTCTTTTTTTTCTATATCGGTGCGGCAATGCACTGTATCAGTGCTTGCACCTAACCTCTCTCCCTTGCTCTGTCTCTCGTTCCTACATGACCACACGGTAATACCCAAACTATTCCGAAGCAATGTTTGCACTGATTTGCGTTTTTTGTATCTCACACCCTCATACACCTTTATTGTAAGAGCATCTCTTATCTACGATGGAGTGTTCAATCAGAAAAAAATATGAAGCTGGCTTTAAAGTTGCTGAAGTGGTAAAGGAAATTGGTAACTGCGCTGCTGCAACAAACTTCAATGCGCCTGAGAAACTAATGTGAGATTGGAGGAGGCAAGAAGATGTTAAAAAAAAAATTTTAAATTAAGTGTCGTATTTTTGAACGGGCGCATAAGTTGGGGTCTAATATTATGATCGATTTTTCGGGTTTAAAGACCCGACTTATGTGTGAGCATACACTGTAGCTTGTTACTTGTATTACTATTCAAGTCATTTACATATATTAAAAACAGCTGTGGCCCTAGCACTGACCCTTGTAGAACACCACTCTTAACATCAGCCAGTTCTGATGAGGTTCCTCACTCCATTACCCTCTGCTCCCTGTGTCTGAGCCAATTGTACACCCATCTACAAGCATCACCCTGAATTCTCACTTCTTTGAGTTTGCCACCTTTTAGGAGGCACCTTATCTAATACTTTCTGAAAGTTCAGATAAATAATATCATATGCTCCACTTTGATCATACACTTTTGTTTCTTCCTCATAGAATTCCAGTATGTTAGTAAAACATGACCTTCCTCTTCTGAACCCATACTGACTATTCAGTTAAACTCCTGTTTTTGCGATGTGTTGCTCAATCTTATACTTAATTCCTTCCATTCACTTTCCTGGGATGCATGTTAAACTTACTGTCCTGTAATTGCTTGGATCTGCCCGATCATCCTTTTTATTCAACTAGAGAGTATTTGCTATTTTCCAGTCCTTCGAAATTTCCCCAGTGCATGGTGATTTCCTTAAAAGATGCATCAAGGGTTTTAGTGATGCATTGATATGTAAATTCTAGGCGATACCGATAACCAATATGTTTTTGTCCATCTTTGCCAATATCGATAATTGATGGCTGATTTTTTTTATTTATTTACTTCAGGTTTGAATGTTTTAGTTATGCTGAAAATGTATTATGCATTATCAACGAAACAACAATACCATTTGAAACAGAGATTAACTTTTTTATTAATTAGCTGACTTTTGCACTCTTCTTAGGTATAGATATAAGCAGCCAGTACTTTCTGTCGGGGGAAAAAGAGCAAGATATGGCCTATCTATATAGGAAAAATACTCCAGGTTATGTACAAAAATCTGCTTAACATACACATTTTAGGTAACTTAAGCACATCAAGACACCATGCCATTACAGAACATGACATTGGGTATATTAACAAAAAAATGAATGCATATTCTTTGTGCTGTCTTGGCCAAGGTTGGGAAACGGGCTACATTGCTTTTCCAATACTGGAGGGCGCAGTTATTTCTGGAGTTAGGGGGGTTGCTGGGATAGTTATTCAGCTTGAAAAAAAAATGTTTACAAACATTTACCTATATTATAGTAAAAAATAATAAATTATTTTAGATTGACCTGATATGTGGTAAAGAAAAACATAGTAACTGCCTGTACCAACCACTGCCATTAATAAAAACTTCTGACATTGAAAGCTTGACGTATAATGATTTGGATCATATAAAGGGCATTCTGTAAAGTACTTTTAAGAGATATAGCAGAAGCTGTTCCACAATGAAAAACTTTGTAAAACAGGTGTACCTTAAAATATTGAGAGACTGCTGTATATTTTAGGGTGATTTTGTTTTAAAGTAATACATTAAAGCCGGAGTAGATCTTGTCTTAAAATCTTTTACAGTTTAGACACAGGAGACACATCTTTCACAAGGTAAAAAACTTGAAGTTGCATTCCAGCATGCAGGCAAACCTTTTCCTCCTTTTTATTAAGTACCCACTAAATTAAGTTCTTCTAATATTTTTCCACAGCGACTCAACTGTCTAAAATGGAAAAACCCACAAACTGCGCCGCTGCAATAACAGTTTTGTAGGCAATCTGGCAAACATAAATTGTAAAAACCTGACGAAAAAGACTAGGTAATGCCACAAACGTGTTTCTTTTCTTCTCAGCTAATGTTTGTGGAGCAGTTTGTCCCCGCACTCTTAAATTATGCAGAGTCCCAGCAGGCCGCCTCGCAATGTCAACCGTGAGCTTCTGGTAAATGCATGATGATACTGATTGGATATTAGGAAGCTGTAGTGTATGGCCTGTGTGTTTTTTTTTAAATTCAGGACATCTGGTCATCCTAATTAGTATGATTATTGTTAATAATTTTATGATTCTTTAACTCGGTGGCAGTTGAATGTGGTTTTGCAGCCCCATACGGATTTTCTTCAAGAATCTCTTCATACATCTCCAACATTAAGCAGCAACATCTCTCTGAGTGCAAGTCTTTTTCTCATGTTTCCTGTTGTTCTCTGCATCTCCTTCACCAGCTGACATCTCGACCAGTTGTTTCTCAAGTGCTTCTTGCACTTGTTTTTTGGTATCTTGGCCACAAAATCAATCTTTGTACTGTGGATCCAGGACAATAGGTAGATGTGTGCTGACTCAGAAAATGGATGCGTGAAATGTCTGATTCTGCTTCGCTCTTGTCACAAATCATTTTAATCATACATGCACCCAGCATAGCCTCCAATAAGGCAATGGTCTAAATCGAAGGACGCATCAGATCCATCGGGGTGTGATCATGAGAGGGCAGGATCTCAGCTGCTGCTTCAGTGATGAATATTCAGAAGTCAGTTGACTGTCGTGGACGCTGAAGTCGAAAAACGATGGGAGACAAAAACACCAATTTAAAATAAAAAGCCATTTTTTTATTCTTTATTCTTAGTGAGTTAAAAAGACTGCTATCCCCCCATGCTTGGTGCCTCTGCCTGGTCAAGGTCAGGTCAGATCAGACAGCCTGCCTGCAAGAAAAAATTCCTTTCTTTTTATTACCTAGCTTATTCATTAGCCAAAGAGAAAAACACATGACAGTTCATTTTAAGGTCATACATAAATTGCTGTAAATTACGGTTACATCCTGATTATTACATGCAAAAGTGCACAGAATTTCTTATCCAAATAAAGAGCTATTAGGGCACTCATGTTCCTAAGAAATACACTCTTATCAGCACACACACACAAGACCAGTTTAAAGCAGTTTCTTATAGTACATTAGTTATAAAGAAATTACATTCTTATAGTTTTAATATCTTCATTAGATTTTGTCTGGTTGGATTAATAAAGCCATATTTATTAATCCATATGGGACATGTTTCTTATAGTTTTAAGTAAGAATTCAGAAACTATCACATTGATTTATAATATCACAGGATGTTCTGTTAGTATCAAGAGGTCAGCATTTTCTCATAAAAGAATGGAAGTTACTCTCATAATTCTATGCACAAGCTTAATTCTTTTTCTACCTAAATGAAGAACAAATCATATAGAAGTAATAAATCATATAGCTCTCTGCAGCATGATTAATACAAAATACAGTCCTTGGTATTTGTGAGTGAAATACTTATAATCATTACAGTTAATAATGTTTTCTCTTCCTCACTATCTTTACCAGACACCCGGCTAACTTTAAGTTTGCCATCTTTTGTAGGGATGTAACAGTGGTATTCTTTAGTACCAGGTACTCTTTTGGCCATGTGTTCAGCAACATGAGATAAGACATTGTCATTTAAGATGAAAAAAAATTACTAATTGAAAAATCAATGATAACCATTACTGTATTGACACATGGCACATTCAGCCTATTGTGTTTTAAGAAAGAAGGGACAATGTAGAATAAATGAAAAATATTTTAAAAATTATCTTCACGTTCCCACCTGCAGTTAGTGTGCTTTGAAAATGAATTCTTAAATGATTTTGTGGATTTGAGAGGTCTACTGTTTAAACTCTGATACAGTTACATTTCTCTTTATTGCTTTTTCAGAAAGCATTTATAGTTACCTGAATAAGGGAAAAAAATATCAAAAGTCTGTACTGTTTACAAGTATGTGTTTCTGAGGCCTAAACATACAGTGGTGTGAAAAACTATTTGCCCCCTTCCTGATTTCTTATTCTTTTGCATGTTTGTCGCACAAAATGTTTCTGATCATCAAACACATTTAACCATTAGTCAAATATAACACAAGTAAACACAAAATGCAGTTTTTAAATGATGGTTTTTATTATTTAGGGAGAAAAAATCCAAACCTACATGGCCCTGTGTGAAAAAGTAATTGCCCCCTGAACCTAATAACTGGTTGGGCCACCCTTAGCAGCAATAACTGCAATCAAGCGTTTGCGATAACTTGCAATGAGTCTTTTACAGCGCTCTGGAGGAATTTTGGCCCACTCATCTTTGCAGAATTGTTGTAATTCAGCTTTATTTGAGGGTTTTCTAGCATGAACCGCCTTTTTAAGGTCATGCCATAGCATCTCAATTGGATTCAGGTCAGGACTTTGACTAGGCCACTCCAAAGTCTTCATTTTGTTTTTCTTCAGCCATTCAGAGGTGGATTTTCTGGTGTGTTTTGGGTCATTGTCCTGTTGCAGCACCCAAGATCGCTTCAGCTTGAGTTGACGAACAGATGGCCGGACATTCTCCTTCAGGATTTTTGGTAGACAGTAGAATTCATGGTTCCATCTATCACAGCAAGCCTTCCAGGTCCTGAAGCAGCAAAACAACCCCAGACCATCACACTACCACCACCATATTTTACTGTTGGTATGATGTTCTTTATCTGAAATGCTGTGTTCCTTTTCGCCAGATGTAACGGGACATTTGCCTTCCAAAAGTTCAACTTTTGTCTCATCAGTCCACAAGGTATTTTCCCAAAAGTCTTGGCAATCATTGAGATGTTTCTTAGCAAAATTGAGACGAGCCCTGATGTTCTTTTTGCTTAACAGTGTTTTGCGTCTTGGAAATCTGCCATGCAGACCGCTTTTGCCCAGTCTCTTTCTTATGGTGGAGTCGTGAACACTGACCTTAATTGAGGCAAGTGAGGCCTGCAGTTCTTTAGACGTTGTCCTGGGGTCTTTTGTGACCTCTCGGATGAGTCGTCTCTGCGCTCTTGGGGTAATTTTGGTCGACCGGCCACTCCTGGGAAGGTTCACCACTGTTCCATGTTTTTGCCATTTGTGGATAATGGCTCTCACTGTGGTTTGCTGGAGTCTCAAAGTTTTAGAAATGGCTTTATAACCTTTACCAGACTGATAGATCTCAATTACTTCTGTTCTCATTTGTTCCTGAATTTCTTTGGATCTTGGCATGATGTCTAGCTTTTGAGGTGCTTTTGGTCTACTTCTCTGTGTCAGGCAGCTCCTATTTAAGTGATTTCTTGATTGAAACAGGTGTGGCAGTAATCAGGCCTGGGGGTGGCTACGGAAATTGAACTCAGGTGTGATACACCACAGTTAGGTTATTTTTAACAAGGGGCAATTACTTTTTCACACAGGGCCATGTAGGTTTGGATTTTTTCTCCCTAAATAATAAAAACCATCATTTAAAAACTGCATTTTGTGTTTACTTGTGTTATATTTGACTAATGGTTAAATGTGTTTGATGATCAGAAACATTTTGTGTGACAAACATGCAAAAGAATAAGAAATCAGGAAGGGGGCAAATAGTTTTTCACACCACTGTAGCTCAGCCAAAAACTCAAATTACATTTTTTCAATTTCAAGGGGGCTACTTTGACCAGGCAGGGTCATCAAATGTTTTAATTTCATCACATACTGTCTCCTGACTAATATGGGTAAACTTGGTAATTTTTCCAGAATTTTTTGAGTCTGAATTGTGTGGGCCATTGGTTGATTTGACATGAAATGATCCATTGAAAAATACTAAATTTAGACAGTCTTCAGCTTGTGTTGGTGCATTAACATACTTTGTTATGAAACGTTGATTACTTCTAAAAACTACTGCTGTTATGTTTCAATATTTATCCATGTATGTTATACTCATCCCCATCTTTATTTAGCCAGGTTTCCATTATTGCTGTAATACCTTAATTATGTTCTTTTGCATACAACTCCAACTCACTTGGTTTATTTTTGACACTTCTAGCATTAAGGCAAGCAATTTCTTATAACGTGTTACACATTTTACTTTTACATACGACATTGGGTTAGAATTTGCATTACTATGCATTTTTATTTTTACACTATTGTTTGTGAAAATCATAAAAACCTTGGCTAAACTGACTAACCTATTCTTACATCTCCCCAACACAATGATGTCCCTCTAGTTCAGATGTCACCTGTCACTGTGGAACGGGTCCCAGCTGTTCTAAAAAGAGTCCCAATGGCCCATAAACCTATATCCTTCTACCATACACCCAGATTTGAGCCACATATTAAGCCTTCTAATATCCTCAATCTTTCCTCGACTGGTGCATGGCACAGGCAGAACTTTCAGTTCTCCTTTCACCACTTGGGACTGATGTTGACTATGCACTTTGCATACTGACAGCTTTGCTGCTATCAGATACTTGGCACACTTTTTGCAGAACATCATCATGTGTTATATTTAAGGGTAGAAATGACAATTTCGGATTCAAATTTTTAAAAGCTGCTGATTGATGTAAGTGACCAATTTGCAGTACATGCTAGACCCTATCCCCATATGGAAATGATCACACTCACTTGCCAAGTAAAAACACAGTAGACTGTTGATGTCACCCGTGAGCCTTTCATTGGCAATGTGAGAAAAGTCACTGCTGACAATATGTTCACATTACTTTGTATGACAAATAAGCTCCTTCTCCAAAACACATGCCTGCTCCTTACTGAACTGTAAACAGAATCGGACAGGAGCTGCAAGTTCACAGTGAAAGGACACAAAAAACGGTCAAGGCACAGAGACAGTGATAGAACCCATACCCTGCATGATAAACGTAAATACATTGTACCCATTTTTGGTGCAAGATGCACTCCTACTGCAGATATAATAGTGGACTGGTGATAATGGAAAGTATTGTACTCAGTCCATTAAGCTGCCTGCAATTAGGTAAATAATTTTGTGAAATGTGTGTTGGATTATTGTGCCAGGGCTTGATTGACACTCAAAGGGGCAAATGAGCCCCTAGTAGTTTGTTAAACCAGTAGTAAGTGAGAGACAGAAAACAGATCTTTTTGTAAAAAAGTGCGAAAAATGTTTCAAAGTTTATTGTGTAAAATTGGCCAGCTGATAAATTTAACATGTCAATAAATAATTAAAGGTTCCAATCAGTTTCGAAGAATAAAATGAGTAATTTTCAGGGAAGAATAAAAATCACAATTTAATAAAAGTCTTCCTCAAAATGAACCTCTCTTTTTAAAATGAACTAATCCACACCTTGGGCCTCATGTATAACGCCGTGCTTAGATTTTGCACTATAACATGGCGTAAGCACAAAAGCCGAAATGTGCTTACGCACAGAAAAATCCAGATGCTGGAATCTGTGCGTACTCCAACTTCTACGTTCTTCCACTACATAAATCCCGGTCAGCGCGAAAAGTAACGCTCGTGCACGCGCTTTATGTAACGCCCCAACTCCTCCCAGAATTACGCCTCTTTGAATATGCAAATCAATATAAATCACCCTTAAGCTCAGCCTTCTGTGAAAAGACAATGGGAAAAGCACGGGGGAAAATATAAGAATTTCAGCGAATATCAAGTGGAGGCAAAGGAAAAACATACTATTTGTTTAATTAAACCGTGGCATAATCAACAAAAGGAAGTTGATCGAGTGACATAGCATGTTGGAGAATCTTGAAAGCACAGAAGCAGCAGAAGTCACATATCAAAGTCGCCGTGAAAAGGCGAGTTGTAGCCCACTGTCTAAGTGTCATATAAAAGCTTATTAGGGTACAGAGAAAAAAAAGGCACACAATGGGGGAAAAAGCACGAAATGTCAACTTCAATCTCGAAATGTCCACTCTTATCATGTAGTTTATTTTGTCATTAAAGTAGAACATCATAAACTTCATCTTAAAATCGTTTAATTAACCAGTTTCTTAAATCACATCGTAAGTAAAGTAGCATGTTAAATGCTTTGTTTTGTATGTGATCTTCTATGTGATCTATGTGTGTGAATCACTACTTGCTTCTTAAACCGGCTCTCTTCCTCCGACAGGACACAGAATCCATTACATTCATGATATTACAGCCCTCTGAATAACTAAAATACTGAGATGTATACGTGATGTCATTTTCATGATGATAGTTAAAGCACGTTATTAAACATGGGTTTCATTGCGCAGTGATTGTGTGCGACCTTCGATGAAATTATTTATTGCAGCAGTACTCATGGGCTCTATGTCCAATAGAGAAAGTCCAATGTCAATATGTTATCTTATGCACGGTGGATCACCACACAATCAGCTCAGTAATAGACGTTATGGAAGAACGTGGAAGTTGGAGTATGCACAGATTCCTGCATCTGGATTTTTCTGTGCGTAAGCACATTTCGGCTTTTGTGCTTACGCCATGTTATAGTGCGAATTCTACGCGGCGTTATACATGAGGCTCCTGCTCCGGAACCCCCGTGGACCCTATGGTATTCCCAATCTCTGCTTAGTAACAAGAGTTCATCGCAGCCTCACCTTCCCGTGCTGTGCCAACAAGAGGTATTCCCAGCAGCCTATATTACTACTGGCTGTTAATAGCCTGGCCCACCTCAAGTCTTGCATATTCTATTCCCAGTGGGAGTTCTCTCATCCCATTTCATGACATCTCAGATGTATTCTCAGCAGGCTTCCATTGCCTAGTACCCATCCACTCTATTGCTCCTGTTCTTCAATGTCCATTAAAAGAAAATTCTTCCTTGCCCCCTTTGTCAGATCCTTCACCTCGAAAAACCCAGTCTTCACATTTTAACATCCTGGATCCTTCACAACTACTCACCTACTCTTACCCTTGTTGCTGCACTTAAAAAGCATTACCATCTTCATTACCCCTGCCAGCCACACCTGCTTCTGACCTTCTGCTACGGTGATTATTCATTTGTGGGTAGAGGCATCGTTTCTCCTGTGCAGCGTTTACCTCTTAAAATTAACTAATAACAAAGTTGAAAATAAAAATCCTGTCCCTGTACCCATGGCATGCCTTGCCAAAATGTAAGTAGGGCCGTAATTTTATAAACTATTTACTCTGTATAGGAAAATACACTTTTTTTTTTCCTTCTGACTGACTGAAAAGTGTTTTGCATTTTGCAGATGAACACTGAAGTGATTTTATCCTGAATTGGAGAGTAGCATTGCAGTGGTACTTATGTTACTGCATCCATTCAGATCATTTTCACTCCTGGTAGAACAAACAGTGTAAAATTGGAGAATAACCACACAATAAAACAAAAACAAAAAAAAACATTCCGGTAGCCGACCCAGACACAGACAGGCAGACACATTGATGTCATTGATGTCACCCACAACACGTTTATTATACATATACAAAAGTCCTCACAAACCCCGCAAAGTCCTGGCCACAACACCAATGCCTTCACTCTTCAGGCCGCCTCCTCGCCTCCTCCCAGACCTTGTCTTCCTCACTCCCGACTCCAGCCTTGAATGAAGGTAGGCGGCCCATTTTATAGTCATCCGGATATGCTTCCTGGCAATCTTCCACCTGCACTTCCCAGTGTGGTGAAAGTGCCGGCTGCATACCCAGAAGCACTCCGGGTGTCCCTGCTCGTCTTCCCCCCGGCACTTCTGGGTGTGATGGAAGTGCCGAGGTCCAGGGCTCCCACGGCATCCGGGCCCTCCCTGTGGCGTTGACCACGGGCCCCTACAGGGTTGAGCTTCAAAGCCCTATCTGTGGCCACCGAAAGCACCAGGGTGGTCGCCCTTACACAAAGCCCCCCTCCGGTCCTCCAAGACGTCCCGGCCGGGTCTCCCCCGCAGCCATCTATGACAACATTTAAAGTATCACTACATAAAATACTTTCTTATTTATGGATGTTTTATTTCTCCAACTCATTCAAATGTGCAATTTTGCTTTCACTAATAAACACTGAAGCACTTTTTTTGCCCTATGGCTGAACTACTCTGGAGGGTTTTTTTTTTGGATTGAAAATGTATGCTAACATTAAGTAAAGTATTTGTAAAAATATATACAGTGGAACCTCGGTATACGTCCTTAATCCGTTCCAGACCCTTTGACTTATACCAAACAGGACGTATACCAAACAAATTTTTCCCATAAGAAATAATGGGAAAATGATTAATCCATTCCCATGAAAAAAAAAATCCTATTGCTATTGGCATATTATACATTGATGGGGTTGTATAAAATTATTTAAACACTGCTTAATACTAAAATACATAAATACAAAAGCAATTAGATGAAATAAATGAAAATTTTACCTCACTTTACTTTTTAATAACATCTTTGTTTTTCACAATCGTAGATACCGTCGTTCTCGGCAAACGGTATGCAACAGCCATGTCCCGGATACGCATGCCACCTTCATACTTTTCAACAATCAATTCAAATTTACATGAAAAGAAACACAAAACCACGTTGTGACGATGCAGGTTTGCTGCTGCTGGGGAGCCCTTGAATCCTACACCGTCGGTAATGTGCCTCGCTGCTAAACCTCATCGGTAACAACAAAGCAAGGGGATGGTGAAAAAGTGCAAAGTGCTTTTATTAAAACAATTAACAAAACAAGGTGTTCAAATTAAAGTGCAGTCTCCAAAGTTCCAATAAATAATCCATAAAATCAGAAGTGAAACATGGAGGTTAAAAACAATAGAAAAAAGTCTTCTTAAAAACAACGAAGTTAAAAGCAGGAAGCATTCTTTAAAAAAACAAGAAGCCCGGTGCCTGCTTCCCAACTTGGGAGTCGCCCTACTTGCAGCTGACCTTTGCTCTGCCTGCTTCAGGCACTTTATCCATGCGCGCTCTCGCTCGCTCTCTCTCTCTATCTCTCTCTCTCTTGCTTCCTTTCTTTCTTTTTATTCCCCTTCAAGCCAACTAGCGCTTCTGTTTATCAAGATAAGCAGCCCTCTCTCTCTCACTCACTCAACCTCACGTCTTTTTACTCCCCTTCTAGCTGACTCGCGCTTCTGTTTATCAAGATAAGGAGCCCCAGGAACAATCATGAATGCGGTCGGTCCCTCACAAGTGCACATTGGTGAGAAACGCCCACATCGCTAATCGCCCTGACAACCTTCAGCCACATAACCACCACGCCCCCTCACCAAGCTGCGAGCGCAGTGATTATTTATTTTAAAGCTGAACTTTGACAGGAGCTGTGGACCCGCTATATCACACACGTGAAAGTTCACAGAGAGTTATAGCGCGGGTTGTTCACTGAATACTAGCAACTGCCGCACTAACTCTCGTGGGCAGTCGTGGCCTTGTCTCGAGAGAGGTAAACAAGGTTAGCACGTGAGTCGTATTCCAAAGAAAGGTCGTATACCAAGCAAAATGTTTTGTGTCCAAACAGGACGTATACAAAGTTGGACTTATTCCAAAGCAGACGTATACCGAGGTACCACTGTATTTCTATTTGCATACTTGGCTGATGTTTTTATCTGAGACGATTTACAACATTTATGATACAATTGGTTACTTTTCTTTTTGATTGTCCATATGAACCACAGGCAGGTCAAGCCTTAACCACTATACCATGCTGGCTATATGTATAAGCTGTGTGCCACTGAATGTTTTTACATTGAGTTGATTCATAAGTTCACTGTCTGTACCTTTTGGGAGTAAGAGGCCATTAATAAGAGCAAATGGATCCAGAAGCCACTTGCCATTGCCTTGGTGGTTATAGTACTGAAGAAGTGCATGGTGTTTCAAATGTTAATGTCCTCTAATTTTTATTTTTGCGTTAGCATGTTTTTGAAAAGTGACAATCAAAATTTGCTATCATTTAGTTAAAGAAATTTTAACTCCAATTAATCTATTAGTTGTCAAAATAATTGGTAGAATAAATTAAAAATTCTCTGTCTTCTTCTGTGCCAATAGAAGCTTTCTGTGTAAATCAAAATCGTTTTGTTAGGTTCTAACACCTTCTTTCAGACTGTGGGATAGCTTGCTGGCATGTTGCTCTGTGAAGTCATGCTGCCTGTGCTGCTCTGCTGCTATTTCTTCTTTCCTGTTGTCAAGATTGTCTTCATCACTGTTCTCTACTTCAGCATTTTCTGCCCCCACTGAAAAACTGTAGGTAGATGTGTGTCTGGGCCAGAGGGACCCTTGTGGTCAGAATTAGTCTGGCCTTGCGTTTGCAGAGAATGTCCGTTGAAATGCCATATCTGCAATGTATTCTGCATTTGACACTGTTGATGATGATATAAAATGTTTTGTATGTGCTTGTTGTGAAGTGGTGGGAAGATTAGACTGTCGTGTTGTATCATGTGCATGCTGAGATGTTTTTTTGGAGTGGTATATCCATCCATAAGTGACGTGAAGTCTGGTCTTGGAGTATATGAAGGCAAATTGCCATCGAAGTGGAGGAGAGGGAGTTAAAGCATCCTGTAGTAGCTTTCGAGGGTCTGGCACTGGCTGCCCTACTTCAGTGTACTCTGTATTTCAATACAATTACTATTGGACCACAGGTCAGAGAAGAAAAAGTGTTCTGAAGAACTATCATGAATAATCAGTTTTAAGATGCTCAACCTATTTTCTTTAACAGATGTATATGTAAATGTAAGCATTTTTATTCTCTGAACCCCCATTTTCTCATTATCTCTGTTTTCCTCTGATCGCTTTAAATATGGAGACCAATCATAATAAAATCTATAACAGATCTATCCAATTGATACCTAACTGTTACTTAACATTTTAAAAGCTTTCAGTACATTTATCTATTTCTTTATGTTCTGTACACTCTATAGGATATCTGATAATTCACAAGTTCCAAAATATTTTTGAAATAAAAGTGTCATTTATTAGTAATTAAGTTTGATTAAAAACATATTAGTAATATTTATTATTTGTAAATGTGGGATGGATGTTAAGCAATTTGAGTTAAATATTATTATCATACATTACATAAATTTAGTACATAGTTCCAATACTAGTTCTGTAGTACCACAGAGCCTTTTATTGAGATCCTGGGTTACTCCAAGTACTGTATAGCTACTAAGTTGCTTAAATTATAGGAGGACAAGGTTTACATTAGTCCACTACTTGTGATTGATTAAAGGAACTTCAACTACTGTGTGTTTTAATCTCAAATTATTAGTAAATGTTTATGAAGTACAGTATTTGGGAAACCATGATTTGGATTGTGTAATAATAATTCCTTGTGGATGTGAGTTGCATCCAACAAATTACAAATATTAAATTTAGTTGGGCAGCACCCATGATTGTTGAAAACTAGTGTTACTAACGGTCTTCATTGTTGTTAAGATAAACAACTGTTAAAGGTCACAGTAATACTATGGTGTTGTACTGTGTTAGCCATTTTTTCCTGTAGAATGGGCCTGAGTTGCCTCGAAAGCTTGCATATTGTAATCTTTTTCAGTTAGCCAATAAAAGGTGTCATTTTACTTCACAGGTCACAGTAAAACAAGTATTAGATAAGCACATTTTTAGAGCTTCAAATGAATGTGAGTTTGTGGCATATTTGTTTTCTGTTATTTTTCATTTAGTGTTGTGCTCTGCCAATGTCATTTTGTGAAAAGGTCATTTTATTTTGGCATGTCATTAAATATTGTTATTTATGTCTATTTTGATCTAAAGGAAGCATAAAAGTCTGTATGAGACATATAAGTGATCTATTAATAGACACATTTATGGCATGTATTTGTTTCATGTTGGTTTCCATAAATTAATACTGCAGTTGATTTCTGTTTCAGGTGAAAAACAAAGCACCAGCAGAAGTACAGATAACAGCAGAGCAGCTATTGAGGGAGGCTAAGGAAAGAGAACTTGAGCTACTGCCTCCTCCCCCAAAGCAGAAGATAACAGATGAAGAAGAATTAAACGATTACAAGCTGAGGAAAAGAAAAGTAAGTTCAAGCTTTATTACTGCCACTGAGCAGAATTGTGATGTCATATAATAATAATTTTCAGTGTTCCAGTTGCTAGAGTTTGTAATCAGTTGTCTTTAGTATTATTTGAGTATGTACTCAAAGTACTGGCTATTAATTGCTTTTTTAGACTCCTTAGGTACTTCTTTTACCTATGATTATTATCAGGGCTGTGGAGTCAGTACACAAAATCTTTAACTTCTTTATTTGTAATTTAAGCCAAATATACAGTACCAGTCAAAAGTTTGGGATCACTCAGAAATTTTTGTGTTTTTGATTAGAAATTGATACCTTTTTATCAAGAAACCATTAAATTGATTTAAAGATATAACCAATTATTTCTAATCGATTCACATTAGTTTTATATACTTTAAGAGACAGTTCTGTATTGGTAGCTGAATGAAAATTAACTTGTTCCTGCAGCAACATAGAACTCCAAATATAGTAGTAAAACTGTGTAATTAATTACATACATGGAAGACACAAAACTGTACAATAATAATAGTATGAGAATTTCAAGTAAATATTGTCCCTATGCCAGTGATTCTATCAAAACCTCCCTGGGAGTACACTGCTACGACAGTGTATAAGTAGGTAATTCACTGTCTGATGGCTGCAGCATGACATGATGAAATAACATGATGACTAAAGTTGCTTCAGGACCACACATTATGAAGACAATGGGCATCATCCATAATGGCCTCTTCACACCTTTTTACTTCTGCTGCCTCCAGTAATGTGCCATGCTTCCTGATCAGTTTAGCCAGGTTTTTAATGTCTGCTGAGGGGCTGCTACTCCCCCAACAGAAAAGACAGGCATAAAACAGTACACTGACCACTAAGATCTAGTAGAATATCCCCAGCAGCTTATCATATACATTGAAGGATGCAGGTCTGTGTAATTAATTTTGTCATTTTTGCTGTTGTGATGTATCGCTGGGAATTTAGAGGCTTGCACCCCCTTCCTCTCCTAACCTGATATAGTGACTGATACTGGGGCTCACTTAAGTGTCCTTGCTCCTGGTTTACAAACATCTTTTCTTTTGAGTTCTCCATGGTTCTCCCTGCACTACTTGACAAAGTTCTCCACCACTTTTCTGTCCTCTCATCTCTTATTTTTAACGCAACCTACAACAGAGGAATATTTTGAGAATCTATGTAAGTTACATAAACGGTTACTGTATTTAAATTAGTAATGTAAAGGGAGACAGAACAGTTCCCACAGGTGCAGTACCTTTGTGTTAGTGACCACCAATTCAAGTGTCTCCTCTTTTTTGGGTATTTCATGATCCAGGACACTGTGTGGGCATGATCTATTCAATCCAGGCAGCTTTTAAATTATCTTTGTTCACATATTTTTAATAAGTATTTTGAATAATAATAATTGCATACTAACTTTTTTTCGTTTTATGAAAGGGATTTGAAGATAATATCCAAAAAAAAAGTACAGTTATTAGTACTGCCTTAAAAGTTTTATTAAGAAGAAAATTAAACCTTTTCAATGTAAACTGAGGTGTTGCTGTCAAAATATACCAATAATTATTTGTTAATAATCTTTGTATACCACATTGTGAGTTCGCCTTCAATCCACCCGGTTGTAATATGACCAAGCTGGGATTAATAAAGCTATCTATCTATCTATCTATCTATCTATCTATCTATCTATCTATATAGCAAAATGAGCTTACTCTTAAGCATGCAACGTACAGTTGGCCATGTGAACAGTAATCTTGTTTCAAATCTCACAGCTTGGATTGCTGCTGTCATAATCGGTTTGAGTTTTATGGTTTGTTTCAATTACGACAGTATTTGTAGGACTTGTGTTGAAGTGACATTCAGCGTCTGTCAAGCGTTGTAAGTATACAACCAGTTTCATTGATAACTTCACATCCAGCTTTTGAGAGTTTAAACATTCATAAACATTTAAGTGTCCACTACTGAAATCGTCACCTGTGAATCTGAGATGTTTAAGAGGTATTGGCGGTTGTCCAAAGGTGTAAAATATTTGGCCATTTCGGTACACTTGAAAGCGACAACCGAACAATTCAGCGGCAGCCATCAACTCACATGCAGAACCATAGGTGAAGGGCTTAAGCATTTCACTCTTATAGTGCTCCTGTGTAGTATAATTATCTCTTGTACCGTCATCAGTCCACACCTTGAACCTGTCCCAGTCATTCAATACATAAGACACAATGTTTCTCCAGATATCAAGAGTGAGCCTGATATGGCCGTGCAATATGTAACACAGAGAATGGAAAACATAGGTGCCATCTCTGGGCATGGAAACCACTCAGTAAGTGATAGTTCTTTGATCGATGGTGATCACCTCGATAGACATGTTAATGCGGGTACGGTTGGAATGGTAAAGGAAATGGGTACCTGAACAATGTAAAGTAAGTCTAAAATACCTACACAATAACTATAATCGTAATAAATGAACAATAAAACAGCGGAGAAGCCGTGGATTAAATAAAAAGGCTGCAGTTATCAGCAGGGAGACGTGAATCCCGTGGCGAAGCAAGGAAGGGAATGAAGAGACTGGAGCGATGGACAGCCTTATATAGGCAGGCAGCCAACAACGTGGGAGGTGTTGGGATAGGGGACCCAACGCCGCCTCACACGGTGACTGAGCTGCAGGCTATGGACATAAACTGCTCAAAAAAATTAAAGGAACACTTTGAAAACACATCAGATCTCAATGGGAAAAAGAAATCCTCCTGGATATCTATACTGATATAGACTGGGTAATGTGTTAGGAACGAAAGGATGCCACATCGTTTGATGGAAATGAAAATGATCAACCTACAGAGCCCTGAATTCAAAGACGCCCCAAAATCAGAGTGAAAAAATTATGTGGCAGGCTAGTCCATTTTGCCAAAATTTAATTGCAGCAACTCAAAATTGTACGCAGCACTTTGTATGGCCCCTGTGTTCTTGTATACATGCCTGACAACATCGGTGCATGCTTCTAATGAGATGACAGATGGTGTTGTGGGGGATCTCCTCCCAGATCTGGACCAGGGCGTCACTGAGCTCCTGGACAGTCTGAGGTGCAACCTGGTGGCATTGGATGGACCAAAACATAATGTCCCAGAGGTGTTCTATTGGATTTAGGTCAGGAAAGTGTGGTGGCCAGTTAATGGTATCAATTCCTTCATCCTCCAGGAACTGCCTGCATACTCTCACCACATGAGGCCAGGAATTGTCGTGCACCAGGAGCCACTGTACCAGCATAGGGTCTGACAGTGGGTCCAAGGATTTCATCCTGATACCTAATGGCAGCCAAGGTGCCTTTGTCAAGCCTGTAGAGTTCTGTGTGATCCTCCATGGATATGCCACCCCAGACAATCATTAACCCACCACCAAACTGCTCGTGCTGAATGATGTTACAGGCAGCATAATGTTCTCCATGGCTTCTCCAGATCCTTTCACTTCTGTCACGTGCTCAGGGTGAACCTGCTCTCATCTGTAAAAAGCAAATTCTGGTATTCTATGGCGAATGCCAATCGTGCTGCATGCTGCTGGGCAGTGAGCTCAGGGCCCATTAGAGGACATGGGGCCCTTGGGTCACCCTCATGAAGTCTTTCTGGTTGTTTGGTCAGAGACATTCACACCAGTGTCCTGCTGGAGGTCATTTTGTAGGGCTCTGGCAGTGCTCATCCTGTTCCTCCTTGCCCAAAGGAGCAGATACTGGTCCTGCTGATGGGTTATGGATCTTCTATGGCCCTCTCCAGCTCTCCTAGAGTAACTGCTTGTCTCCTAGAATCTCCTCCATGCCCTTGAGACTGTGCAGAGAGACACAGCAAACCTTCTGGCAATGACACGTATTGATGTGCCATCCTGGAAAAGTTGGACTACCTGTGTAGGGTCCAGGTATCGCCTCATGCTACCAGTAGTGACACTGACTGTAACCAAATGCAAACTAGTGAAGAAACAGTCAGAAAAGATGAGGAGGGAAAAATGTCAGTGGCCTCCACCTGTTAAACCATTCCTGTTTTGGGGGTCATCTCATTGTTGCCCCTCTAGTGCATCTGTTGTTAATTTCATTAACACCACAGCAGCTGAAACTGATTAACAAACCCCTCTGCTACTTAACTGACCAGATTAATATCCCATAAGTTTCATTGACTTTATGCTATACTCTGATTAAAAAGTGTTCCTTTAATTCTTTTCAGCAGTATATATATGTACGTAAGTAGGATTCAGTTAGCGTTGGGAACCCGCGTACCAAATTTCTTGAAGATGGGACCATAAGTAACAAAGACTGTTGAAAAGTTCAATACGGCGGCCGACAGTGGCATCATACCACCGAAATAAGTACCAAATTTCAGCCTTCTACCTACACGGGAATTTGGAGAATTAGGGACGTTGGAAAGTTCAATATGGCGGCTGACAGTGGCGTCATACCACCGAAATAAGTATGTACATTGGTTTCGGTTAGCGCAGGGAAGCCGCCTACCAAATTCCGTGAAGATGGGGCCATAAATAAGAAAGTTCAACATGGCGGATGTTGTTGACCGTTATGACCGTTATGCGTAGAATTTCAAAATGAAACCTGCTTAACTTTTGTAAGTAAACTGTAAGGAATGAGCCTTCCAAATTTCAGCCTTCTACCTATACGGGAAGTTGGAGAATTAGTGACGTTGGAAAGTTCAATATGGCGTCTGACAGTGGCGTCATACCACCGAAATAAGTACTGTATGTACATTGGTTTCGGTTAGCGCAGGGAAGCCACCTACCAAATTTCGTGAAGATGGGGTCAGCCTTCTACCTACAAGGGAAGCTGGAAAATTAGTGACGTTGGAAAGTTCAATATGGCGGCCGACATTGCCGTCATACTATCGAAATAAGTACGTACATCGGTTTCGGTTAGCGCAGGGAATCCGCCTACCAAATTTCGTGAAGATGGGGCCATAAATAAGAAAGTTCAACATGGCGGACATTGTCGACCGTTATGACCGTTACGTGTAGAATTTCGAAATGAAACCTGCTTAACTTTTGTAAATAAGCTGTAAGGAATGGGCCGGCCAAATTTCAGCCTTCTACCTACATGGGAAGTTGGAGAATTAGTGATGAGTCAGTGAGTGAGTCAGTCAGTCAGTCAGTGATGGCTTTGCCTTTTATTATTATAGACTAGCAAAATACCCGCGCTTCGCAGCGGAGAAATAGTGTGTTAAAGAAGCAATGAAAAAGAAAAGGAAACATTTTGAAAATAACGTAACATGATTGTCAATGTTATTGTTTTGTCACTGTTGTGAGTGATGAGTGTTGTTGTCATATATATATATATATATATATATAAATATAAATATAAATATAAATATATATATATATATTTACACACACACACAAACATATATATATACATATCTATACATATACACATACATATACATACACACATACATACACACACATATATACACACAAATACATATATATATACATACACACACACATATATAAACATATATATACATATACATACATATCTACATATATACACACACAGCTATTTCGTATCAGTGCAATACGCTGTTTGTTAAAACGGATAACTCCCGCTCTTACGCAAGTCTGCGTGGATATTATGAACTATCGTATTTGTTCAAGTTCTATTGAAATTTTAAATAGAAGGAATTTTTATTTAGTCGACAGAAATATCTTTGGTAGGAATGGTAAAAACAGACAGGAATATTATTCCTGAATAAATCAACTCAAACCTTAAACAACTTATAATATTTTGCTCTCCATAAAAATATATCCTGTCTAAATTATACAAGTTAGAAATAAAGTAAACATTAAAAGAACAAACATTCAAATTTCTTTACTCTTATGTAATTTTATATTTTGTAGTGTGTTAAAAAAGCTAGAAAAAGAAAAGGGAACATTTTAAAAATAACGTAACATGACTGTCAATATACAGTATTTGTTTTGTGAGTGTTACTGAGTGTTGCTGTCATCAAGGATTTGATTATCATTATTTCTTTCAATCAGGTTCGTATTTGTAGGATGTGTTGTGTTCAAGTTACATTCCGTGTTTGTCAATCGTTGTAAAGATAACAGGTTTCATTCATCGATTCGTTTCTTACTGCATCAATAAACAGCTCGTCTTCTTCTTTATCTGAGACCTGACACACTGCATGCACGGGTTTTTTACACTGTCTTCCTTTAGCGGGACATTGACTTTTTCCACCGTGTGCTTTGTTTCTAGCAGTAGCTGGATTTATGAATATGCTTATCAGGTTCGCTTCATATTTTTGCTGCCTTTTCAATTGTGTAATTCGGTTTTGTTCAGCTCTTTGGAACTGTTGCTTTTTCAATTGTGTAATTCGGTTTTGTTCAGCTTTTGGAACTGTTGCTTTTATCTGTGCACTCGTCAGTTCACGTGAGCCACTCGGTGTACATGCATCGAAGGTTCCCAGCTGTGCTGGTGCCATCTCGTGCTATGTCCATGGCTGTATTTAATGTTACAGTACCTTAGTCCTGGCACTTAAAACTTTCTCTCGCAGTTTCGCTGAGTTTGTGTCAAACACCACCCTGACCATCTCATCTTCCTCTCCATAAGCACAGTCCTTCACCCGTGAATATTTACCCGTGGCAGTTTGCTATTGGATTGCCGCTGACGGACGGCCTTATATGGGCAGGCACTAAATTACAAACGCCAGCGCAGCCTGTCTATGAACTTAATTTAAAGTGTAGGTTTACATCGTGCTTTGTTTCCGAAGTAGCAGAACTCATGAATATGGTTGTATATGTCACTCGCTCGCTTCTTATTGTTTCGCTGCCTTCACAATTATATAATGCATGTTTTCTTCAGCGCTTTTTGAGGTCTTCCTGGTTTTCTATGTACTGCCCAACTTTTGTAAGGAAGCTGTAAGGAATGAACCTGCCAAATTTCAGCCTTCCACCCACACGGGAAGTTGGAGAATTAGTGATGAGTCAGTGAGTGAGTGAGTGAGTGAGTGAGTGAGTGAGGGCTTTGCCTTTTATTAGTATAGATTAAGTTTTCTGTTTACATTGCAAGTATGTTTACATTCTCAAAGGGCTTGCATTCTATATAAGAAAGTAGTTGTAATAATTTTAATTACAGCATAGGCAAAATTAGAATAACAAGAATTCTTATTTTTCTGAACCTATTTACAGTACGCTTACCAGTTTTGCTGCTCTCACATCATACTTACTCATACAGGGACAATTGTGAGCCACTAGTTCATTTTACAGTATATACATGTCTTTAAAATGTGAGAAGGCACTGGATTTTCTGAAGAAAAAATAGTGGGGAAAAACAAAAAGATACAGTTAGAATGTATAAACTCCACACACATGCTTGAGACAGAAATCTAGCTCAGGACTCTAGAGTTATAGTTCAGCATCACTAACCATTACACTAAGGTAGTGCAGTTCTATACATCCTTTGATTTTTGCACCCACATACTTTCTAAATATATCCATTGTGGACTTGAACCGGACACAGACAGATGGACGTTGTTGACTCCACCACACACTGTTTATTTACACTAATATTTACAAAGTAATCTACGTGCACTGACAACCCCAGTGCCTCCAGCACCGCTCCCCCAAATGTCCAGGCCTCACAGTCCTTGTGCCTTTCTCCTCCTTGCCGCCTCCAGTCCTCTCTCCATCTCTGTCCACTTCCACCCGACTTCCGCCATCACTGAAGGGAGGCGGCCCCTTAAATAGGAACCCGGATGGGCTCCAGCTGCTTCCCATCCAGGTGTCCCCTGTCGTCTTCCCCCCAGCACTTCCTGGTGTGGCGGAAGTACTGGGCTCCAGGGATATTCAGGCACCGGGGCGCCGCCTGGCGGTGGCCACGGGTCCATACAGGGCTGGGCTTCTAACACAACCCCCAACATAACCAGGGCGGACGCCCCCTTGCGGTCTGGAGGAGGAACAAGCCCTCCTCCGGTCCTCCTGGGTGTCCCGGCCGGACACCATTTATAGTATGTATATTCTAAGAATACTCCTGCGCATTTTGGTAGCATTCAAATCACATAAAGTATATTTAATGTAATCTAATAATGAAAATCCTTTCCATATTACGTTAATTTTAGAATAGCCATTAAAATTTAGCATTCAGTATATTTAGAGTCATAATTTACTCTCCACGGGCCTCATGTATAAACGGTGCGTACGCATAAAAATGTTGCGTAAGCCCGTTTCCACGCTGAAATCGCGGTGCATAAAACCTAAACTTGGTGTAAAGCCACGCACATTTTCATAGTAGCTCGTATACAAGTTCTACACTCAGTTTTGTAAACTGGAGGCACCCAGTATCAAAGCAGTGCTACTGTTCCAGTGTGGTTTCCCTTTCTTTTTTAGATCCACATCCCTAACGCAGGTTTGTAAATACACTAAAAGTAACCGCATACTGTTTATTAGTTTAATGCATCTGATTGTAATTAACCTTTAACAATATAATGATCCAGGGAATAGCCAAAGTATTCTAAATACCATAGCTGCTTAAGCGTTATTACTCTCACTGCACCTTCTTTTTCTTCTTTCAGCTGCTCCTGTTAGGGGTTGCCACATCAGATCATCTTTTTCCATATTACTCTCACTGCACCACTCGGAATATTTATATCACTGTATCTGAGTGGGTAATCACAGATCTACAGCAGCTGATCAGAAAATTATTGGGATAGAGCATCAACCACACTCTGCCTCAGCCATGTTGCCTATTCGAACTGCTCCCATACGACTAACACTTCAGAGCCTTTCCTGTACTGACCTTGTGGTTCAGAAACAGTTTCATCCCAAGAACTATGAACACATTCAATCAGTCCATCAAGTGCTCCTCATAGAACTGTTTGTTCTTATTAGTACAATCACCTCACTGTAAACTTGCACTACAGTTATAATATTGCACAACCTGAGCCACTTTATAAAGAGCGTATTTACATATATTGACGATATCAGTTTTAAGATGAAAAGCAGCAAAATATGTTTATTATATTATACAGATAAAACTTTAACTTAATTTAAATAATCTATATTGTTAATAATTAAACATGTTAGGATATGGTGTCGCAGCGCTAGCTAGTTCAGGGATTGTTCCTGCCTCGCGCTGTATTCTTGCTGGGGATGGCGCGACACTGGAAGGATAGATGGATAGAATAATTAAACATGTACTACGAAGATATTTCAAATGTTCCTTAAAAGTTTTGAATAATCAGTGTTCAAAGCTTACAGATGGCTTAACATCTATTACAGAGCTGATTGTGTAGTGATTGGGTAATTGGAGAAAGAAAAGGAAGGACAGGAATTGGAGGTTAGTACGTTTGAAAGAGACAGTACTGCTACAATAAAGTATTTCATCGAAGGTCACGTACGGCGCAGCAAGCATCTTATGTGAGACATGAACAATCACTGCGCCATCGTGTTCTTAATAAGATGCTTTAATTCCTATCATCATGAAAATGATATCAAGTATATATCTCAGTATGTTAATTATTCAGAGAGCTGTAATATCATGAATGTAATGGATTCTGTGTCCTGTCGGAGGAAGAGAAAGCCCAGAAGCACGTAGTGATTCACACACATAGAGCACATAGAAGATCAAATACAAAACAAAGCATTTAACGTGCTACTTTAGTTATGATGGGATTTGAGAAACTAGTAAATTAAACGATTTTAAGATGAAGTTTATGATGCTCTAATTTAAGGACAAAATAAACTGTGATTAAATTGGAAATTTGAAGATTAAAGTTGACATTTCGTGCTTCTTTCCCCCACTGTGTGTCTATTTTTTTTCTCTGTACCCTAATAAACTTTCATATGACACTCAGACGGTGATCTACGACTCACCTTTTCACGGCGACTTTGATATATGACAACTTCTTTTCTATTTCGGGCATTATGCGACTTTGTGAACTTCAGCTTTCGACACTTTGTCACTCAATCAACTTCCTTTTGTTATTTGTAGCACTTTTTAAACCAACAAATAGTATGTTGCTTATTCTACGAAGATATTCTGAAATGGCCTGGACATATTTGTTGGTATACCTAGAAAAGATCATAAGTAATTGGACTTGAATGATTTTTCAAACTAGCTGTTTTCCTTAATTAGTATTGTACATATCTCCAATATTGCAGTCAGTTAGTAAGCCTATTTAAATGAAGAAAAGTAGTCACTCTGCTGTTTGGTATCATTGTGTGTTCCACATTGAGCATGATCCAGAGAAAGCAAAGGAAAGAGTTGTCTGTCAGATCAGAAAAAACATTACAGACAAGCATGCTAAAGGCAAAGGCTGTAAGCAGCTTGATCTTCCTGTGACAATAGTTGCAAATATTATTAAGAGACTGTAACTAGCCTCAATGGAGGCGACTGCAAAAGTAAAACTGACCCCAGAATGGGCAGAAAGATAGTGAGAGTGGTATACAAAAAGTCAAGGACAACTTCCAAAGAGATGCAAGGTTAAGATCCATCAGTGCCCGATTGCACCATCTGTCGCTTTTTGAGTGACAGTGAGCTCAATGGAAGAAGACCCAGGAAGACTTCACATATAATGTGGAATTTGATAAAATACTTACTGAGAAGCCACAAAGCTTCTGGCAGAATACCCTTTGGAAAGATGAGACAAAACGGGAGATTTTTGGTAAGGATGCTCTGATCAGGTTTTTTAAGCCTGATGCCAATCACCAATTTCATGTTATTTGATCATCCGATACCAATTTTTTTCTTTTTTTTAAATCATTTTGTCCTATATTAAAGTGTATTTTTGTAATTAAACTATTAACCACATGGGTTAATTCTTTTATTAACAAAATTAAATTATGTGGGTTTATTGTACAGTAACATAAAATATTAAAACAAATAAAATTTCATAGCATAATTATAAGCTGTCATTTTTTAAATTTTTTTTCTGTAATGTACAGTACCTATTTGAAACATGGCTAAATTAAAAAAAATACATCTTACAACAAATTTCGATATAAAAATATATCTTATATATAAATGTCTACACGTGGAAGTGTGTGTGTCTGTCTGGCTCGGAAGTGAGAGGTGGGGTCAGGGTAAGGGCTCCACCTCTGAGGAAACAGATAACTCCCTTAGCCACTAATAACACAAGCAAGGCCAGCACGTCAGCAAAACGAAAACTCAAAAGAAAGACAGCCTCTGACATCAGAAAACAGTATCCCTTTTACTTTTCCTCCTGCCATTAAGCACATCGGCAAAACGAATCCTCATAGGAGAGAGATGTCCAGAGTAGTTCCTTTAAATTACCTGAAATCTCAACAGTTTTTTTGTGACAATTTCAATAGTTTATAGGATATTGGCAATTAAGTGCTGCTTAAATATACAGTAAATATACATGCACGTTTTAATAATTTTAAATCATGAATTGCACTGCAGCTTTTTGTTGTTAAAATATACATTTACTATATTTTTTTTTCTTCAGTGTATCAAGTAGACATTTGTAATTCTTGAGGTGTAATTATAAAATATGGATTACCATTTTAATTATGTAGTATCAGTTTTGTTTCTTACCATAACTTATGCTGTATGGCACACAGTAACAAAAATAAACATAGTACAAATCATTTTAAAAAGCCTATTGGTTACTAAGTAGCAATTTCAATTTGTGTTTATCTTTTCTTTTTTCCAAGTTAAAGTGTTAGCTGCTGCATTTTAAACAAGCTGGCTGTCCAAACTCAAGCGGTGTCCATTTTAATTTAAAGGACAAAATAAAGGACTGAATTCCTTAAAGTAGTTTTTCTTGCCGTTTATCTAGTTACACTGATTACTTTTTTTTTTCTCCAGTTGATTACTCCACTTTCTTTAACGTAAAGGGTAATATACCAATCGTGATTTATTCACCGATAAAACAAGCTTCTAGTTCCTGCTTTTTGTTTACACTGCAGGAAGTTTGCTGCAAACGAAAAAAAAAAAGATGTGCACTCACTACTGTAATACCTTGTGTAAAGCACAGCAACTAAATTACCATAAAGCTTAGAAATGTAGAGGCTGAAAACATCGTTTTTTTGTGATTGGCCTTTTTATCAATCACCAGCCTAGTATTGTTTTAGTGAAAATAGGCCAATTTCATCCATCCATCCATCCATCCACCTATTATCCAACCCGCTATATCCTAACAACAGGGTCACAGGGGTCTGCCAGAGCTGATCCCAGCCAACACAGGGTGCAAGGCAGGAAACAAACCCCAGGCAGGGTGCCAGCCCACTGCCAGGCACACACACGCACATACCAAGCACACACTAGGGACAATTTAGAATCGCCAATGCACCTAACCTGCTTGTCTTTGGACTGTGGGAGGATAGGCCAATTTCAGTTGCGGCCAATTGGTAGGAGCATTCATACTTTTTGTCAAGTCACATCAGATTTATGTCCACAGATTTAAAAAAAAAAGAAAAAAAAAAACTTCAATGAATACCATACTTACTGTGAAGCTTGAAAGAGGCTTGGTTGTTTTTGGTCAACTTTGCTGCATCTGCCTCAGGGTGCCTTGTGCCTGTGCCGGAAACAATGAAATCTAAAGTCTTTCAAGGCATTGTGGAGTAAAACGTATTGCCCAGTGTCAGAAAGCTCGGTCTTAATTGTGGGTCATGGATCCTTCAACAGGATAAAGGCCCAAAACACACATCTAAAAGCACCCAAATATGGATAAGAACAAAAACTTGGACAATCCTGAAGTGGCCTTCTATGAGTCCTGATTTGAATCCTGTTGAACATTAGGAGAATCTGGCTGAGAACAGGCCATTTAGCCCAACAAAGCTTGCCAGTCCTATCCACTGTGATGGAACCGGGCCATCAGCGAGCCCCAAACCCCGACACGAACACACTCAGAGTCCCAGGCTAAAATAAAGGTGTGTGTTTAATAAACAAATACCCCCAAAAAGTAGCAAGCACATGTCGAAAACACAAGTAATCTCTCTCCTCGATATCTCCCCTCTCACCACCAGACTATCCTCCTCTAGTTGAGTTTTGCTCTACATCCTCCCAGCTTCAACTCACCAGGATAAGGGAGAGTGGTTCCTTTTTATTGAGGACCTGGGAATACTTCCGGTGCCAAGGACACTGCCTGATGAAAGTACTTCCAGATCATACGAAAATCCCATGAATTGGTGAGTACATTTTCCTGCAGCGCCAGACCGGACCCCAGAAGGACTGTACTGCCAAACTGTAACTCCTGGCATTCCCTGCTGGTTCCTGAAAGGTCGCTGATATGTGGGGATTAATCATCCCCTAGAGACAGTCCTTTCTCTGTCCTCTTTTTTTTCTTATGATCAAGGAAGCCGTTAAGCCTAAGTCTGGTCGGGATGTGTATTCATTTATTTGGAGCTTCACTCCCAGTTAAGGAACTATCAGTTCTGTTTGGGATGTAAGCCAATTAATTAGGGCCACCTAGTCCAGGTGCGACCTTCTTGCTTGTATTGGCCGGGATGCCTTTATGTTCCTTTGGTACCTCTTGTCCGGGTAAGGGACCCTCCTGGTTCCTGGCTGGGATGCCCATCCATCCTTGGTGCCACCTACACCACTTAATTTGTCAAAAAAAAAAAATTGTGTAGTTTTAGAAGTCCCTGAAGTCCTACTGTCTACCATACTACTTGGTAGCTTACACCATGTGTCTATCATTCTCTGTGTATAGATGAACTTCCTAACATTTCTGTCAAGTTTACTCTTAATATGTTCCCAACTGTGTCCTCGTGTTCTTGATGAATCCACTGTACTATTTTCCTTCATAATTTTAAACACTTCAAACATGTCTCCTCCTAATCGTCTTTTGCTTAAACTGAAAAGGCTCAGCTCTTTTAATCTTTCCTCATAATTCATCTCTTGTAGATGTGGAACCAGGCAACTCACTCTTCTCTGGACTTTTTATAGTGCTGTTAATCTTTTTTTGTAGCCTGGAGACGAAAACTGTACACAGTAGTTCAGATGAGGTCTTACCCATGCATTATTAAATTTGAACATAACCTCCTTGGACTTGTATTATAAAGCTTGTACTTGTAATCTATGAAAAGAACTGAAACATGCAGTCTGGTGAAGGCCCCCTTCAAACCTGACACGGCTGGAGCAGTTTGCTCAGGAAGAATGGGTCAAACTACCTGTTGAGAGCTACAGGAATCACTTGTTTGGAGTGATTACCCCTACAGGCTGTGCAACAAAATACTAGGTTATGGGTCCCATCACTTTTATCCATCTATTCTTATTTATTATAGAAAATATCCTTTTGAATGAAAACTTTAAAGCAAAATCTCATTTTTGTTAAATACATAAATAACAATGATGGGTGCCAGTTGCTTTTATCAGTTTCAAGTTATTTCAGAGACTGTTTGTGGGTTCTTGTTTGTTCTTGTAGGTGTACCTACAGATTTGTCTACATCTGTATAATTAACCAGATTATGTACTTCTCCTTTCAGCTTGCAATCTTACTTATATAAAACATCCTATCTATTCATATAAATTTACAGCTATTCTAGTTTGTTCACCTAAATTTTAGGCTTCCTTCTTGAAACAGGAGCAATAATTATGTTGTGTCTTTTTTTTTTTTTAAAGTTTGACACACGTTTAAAATGTCTAGGTATATTTGCTGTTTGTCCTATGTTTTTCATCTTTAAGTGTCTTGTGTTTTTTAGGCTATTGTGTTTTTGTTTGCCATAAATGGGCAAGTTGCAGTATACAGTATATAAAAACTCCTTGCATTCCAGCAACTGTATTTGTCTAGTCGATGGTACTGCCTTAGATTTAATTACAAATGCAATGTATTTTCTTTGTTTGTGAAGGAAATATTAAAATATTATTTTCCAAATCTAGGGCACGTTCAATTTACGAACGTGCATTAGATGTAGATCACAGAAATGTTGCTCTTTGGCTCAAGTATGCAGAGATGGAAATGAAGAATCGACAGGTGAACCATGCCAGAAATATTTGGGACAGAGCTATCACTATCCTCCCTCGGGTCAACCAGTTTTGGTAAGAATAGCTTGGATCAGAATTTTGACAAACCGGAATTCTAAGATACATGATTACACATTTGTTTATTATTTGATTATTCTATACTCAACTTGGCATTCTTCAAGCAAAAATAAATTGGTGTGTTTATAATTAGGTACAAGTATACATATATGGAAGAAATGTTGGGAAATGTTGCTGGTTGTCGCCAGGTGTTTGAGTGATGGATGGAATGGCAGCCAGATGAGCAGGCCTGGCACTCCTACATCAATTTTGAATTAAGATACAAAGAAGTGGAAAAAGCCCGCAATATTTACGAGAAATCCATCCTTTTAATTAAAAGTTTCTAAGTAGTAGCTATATCTGAGTTAATATTTGAAATAGCTAAATGATGTAGTTAAATGTTGAGGATGTCAATAAAATATGATATTTTAATAATACAAGTGGGGGATATTTTATGTAGATTCATTATTAAATTTAAATTATGTGATTCAGGGGTTTCTAAGGTCCCATTTAAAAAAAAAATTCCTTTACTTCTATGAACTTGTATTTGTACACCCGGAGGTGAAAAACTGGATTAAATATTCTCGTTTTGAAGATAAACATGGATATATTGCTCATGCTAGGAAAGTGTTTGAAAGAGCAGTGGAATTCTTTGGGGAGGAATATATGGATGAACAACTGTTTGTGGCATTTGCAAAGTTTGAGGAAAAACAAAAGGAGGTAATTTTTCAAATTTTGTTAAGTCTTGAGTAGAATTTTTATGTACATGTAGAGTTTGCCACTAATTATGAAATTACTATAGTTTTGCTTGGTTTTGATTTTAAACCTTCACTAGTCTGAAAGAGTCCGAGTAATCTACAAATATGCTTTGGACAAGATTCCTAAACAACAAGCTCAGGAGCTCTTCAAGAACTATACAATATTTGAGAAGAAATTTGGAGACATAGGGGAATTGAAGATGTAATAGGAAGAGACGCTTTCAGTATGAAGAGGAAGTTAATAAGTTTTTAGATATGATGATCTATTCAAAAATTAAACCATTTCTAAAGGATGAATTGGTAAATCAATTTGTTCTGCACATCAACTGCATCTGAGTTGTTTCATTTAAAATTGTGGTAATGTACAGAACCAAAATTAGAAAAATGTTGTCTCCGTTTAAATATTTATGGACCTAACTGTATCCACTAATTCAGTGCTGTCCAGCTCTTAAACAAATAAATAAACATATCTATACACATTTTCTTTAAATTGATTTAATGTACAAATAATAATTAGATTAAATTGTCTAACTGTGCGTGGCTGGTAATGAAGAAAAAAGTCTACCCAGATTCCTCATTTTCTTGGCCTCTGTCATACAGCTGTATAAGGAGTACTCTAAAAATGTATCACCGATGCAGCCAAGAGTATTGGTACCCTTTCACTATTTAAAAAGGAATCAAATTTTCTAACTGACTAAAGTAATTGGCATCAACCTTTCTTTATTCCATATTCCATAGAGAAGACACTTTGCTTTTGATCAGGACTTAACATATTATTTCAAAAAATAAATTAAAAATGTATGGGAAAAATGTATTGTGACTCCTAATCCAATATTTTGTAGCACACACTTTGGAGACAGTAACTGTAAGCAAGTGCTTTCTGTAGCTGAGAATCAGACTTCTGCACCTCTGAGATGGGAATTTGGCCAGTTCTTGAGCAAACTGTTCCAATTTCCTTGGGTTTACTGGATCCCTTCTCTCAACAACGAGTTTCAGCTCTTTCATTACATGTTCAGTTGGATTCAAAACAGGACTCCTATCTGGCCACTTCAGAACAATTCATTGTTTTCTTTTTGGCCATTCTTTGGTGCTCTTAGATGTGTGTTATAGGTCATTATTCTGCTCCAGGACCCATAATATGTAACTTCAGAGCTTTCAGATGCTAGGCAGTATGTTTCACTCCTAAACGCTGTGATAATCTTCTGATTTCATTGTGCTCTGCACAGATTCAAATTATTGGTGCCAAAGGCAACATAACAACCCCAAAACATTAAGGAGTCTCCTCCATGTTTTGCAAAGTTTACTGCCTTTGCTCGATGCTGCCGATGTTTGCTCTAGCACACTGTGACCATGTAATAAACTAATATAGTGTATACATAGAACATTTCCATTTATAGCTTGTTATTGGACAACTGCTTAGTTTTTGATATTTTAATCATTCTGTAAAATGCTAGATTTTTAGCATTGCTTTATTGATCAGAGTTGTCCACCTGAAACTTATGTACAGTATAGTTCTTTAAAATTGGCCAGTAGATTCAGAAATGTCCAACTTTTTGTCAAATAAATTGGGCATCGGCCATATAAATCAAGATTGCTGCACCTATACTTTAACGCCTTGTATATTAAACCACAGGTATAGTGTTTTGTTTTCAGTCAAACATTTTTCCATTTACCATTACCTCCAGATGCCTCTGGACCTTCACTTGCCCTTGATACCAACATTTCTTTTGCAAATTTTTTACTTTTACATTTTAGTCATTCAACATTCAGACTTAAGATAAAAAAAAATCCAAAAAGTCTCTGATTTAAGACTTGCTTTATTAAAAATGTTCTAATGTGAGCAGATTATTTGAAACCATGAAGACTGTTTTGGTAACTGAGAATAAATTATGTAAGGTATATAATAAATTAAAGACAACAAGGGTATATTTCAACTTTAAGATATTTTATTTAAAGTTTTATAAAAAAAAATACGCATTTAAAAAATATATATAAAAAAAACCCTTACTTATTAAGCATGAAACAGTACACTTTACCCCCAATAAAATTCATATTGCAATTCAGCCTTCACAATACAATATTCCCATGATATGAAAGTTTCATTAAAATATGTACTACATGCTTAGTGTTACTTATTTTTTAGACATTCAAATCTATACAAACACTGACAAATAACTTTAAAATCAGTGTACAAATGCACAACTTCTAAAATTTTCTTTTTCATTAAAATAAAATCTTAAATATTCAAGAAATACTCCACCCAAAATGTTATTTTTTTATACAATATGTTACCCAATGTACTTTGTGATAATGGCCAAAAAAAATTGTATCTCATTTTTTATGCAGAATGAATAGAAATAAGTTTATTATCCAGTTGTCTGCTCAAAACCTGCAAAAATGTTTTTTTTTTTAAATAATTGTTCAATAGTCTCTTTCAGAATCAGCTCCTACATAAATAGTAAACCCAAAGATTCCCAGGAGTGAGTTTTTGACTTGAAGACCCGCCTTGTCCCATTATTCTTTGGTCAAGAGTTCTGTCAAAAGTATAATTTTTGGGTGGAGTATTCCTTTAACATAAAATATCTGCACTGCAATAAAATAAGATGTGTTGCATGTTGATTAACACATACAAATAAGAATTTCACTGAACTCTGGACATGTGTCAATAATAGACCTATAATAACCAGTTATTGCAGTGGAACACCATCCAAATTTAAATGTATCTCTTTGTTTTCTGAGTTAACAGCAAATATTGCTCCAAGAACGGGTGTCCTTTCATTTCCCTTTTGAACATCTTAACTAACTGTTAGCTGTGGGGCCTGACTAAATCTTTGCAAAACTTCTAATGTTATATTTCCTTTTAATAAAAATGAGAATGTCAGCACTCTGCATGTAGCCGAGACCTGTCTGCTATGATTATATCCCACACTATTGAAACTTACCAGATATAGATTTGATAGGATCAGATGTATTATTTAACCAGAAAAGCAGGCATTGGGAATTTGACTGCTTTCTCTCTCTCCACCATGCTAGAGGACAGCTGTTGAGTGCAGCACAAAATACACTTCTGTATAATTTCACCTTGCTATAATCAAGTGGAAGGTTTATTAAAACTTTGAGCACATGTTTTCACTTCCCCAGCTCATGAAAGTCATTAATTGTAACTTACTGCTCCTAGTAATGTTTGAGTATATCATGAGAGCTGTTACAATACAGTAAGTTTGTGCTTTGCTGGTTCCAGTAGTGTTCACCTTAAAACAAGCTTGTGGAAGCAGTGGGACATTTTTTTTAACAATGCTGTAATTCTCCTTACTTGTTTGAATAATTGACATACTAAATTGTGTGCAAAACGCTTATTTTACGGTGCCTATCCCTATTTACATACAGTAGTGTCTGTTTTGTAACAACAGTTTTCACCTTCATATCATTATACAAGCAGTGAAAAGCTGTTCTGCTGAAGTTTACCATGTTATTGCTTAGTCCTAGTTTATCAGTTGTGGTTAGAAATTAAATTTGGAAATATATATTAAAGAAAGACTAGCGCCTCTTTGGGTATTTATATAGTGTAGCAGTAGGGGGCACTAGTGCTCCCTTGAACCCTCAGGTACCACGCCAAACACCTGGTAAAAGTGCTACAATTATTCTTTTTATTATAATAATGTGCACTAAGCACCCTCCACTCCACACTATTTATAAACAAACACAATCAATAAACCAATAAATCAATCCTCCACTCCTAGACGTGTTGCCCTCCTACCACCCAGCTCAGTTCCCCGTCTAGGAGCTCCCACAATCCTTTTATAGTTCCTGATCCGGAAGTGTTTCTCATCCTTCAGTCCATAATTCCCTATCACTTCCAGGTCAGATAAAAGTCCTTTTTTCACCCCGGAAGTACATCATCACTTCTGCTCATGTGACTTGGAAGTACTTCCGGGGCATAGGGCAAAAAGAAGTCTTCGGTCCTCCCTGCAGCTCCCTGTGGTATCCAGCAGGACTGAGGATAAAAACTACAAAGTCCATGACTCCCTGCTGGCCTTCGGGGCACCTCCATACTGCAGGGAGGGCTCCATCTGGCGGCTTGGGGGACTTGGCCGGGATAAACTGCCGGGCACAGTCCACAATAGTTAATCAAACCAAAGAACTACGAAGGTTGTCCATTGCAGCTTTTAACTGTCTCTTCATGAGAAGGGGAGCACCCTGTACAACCATCTCCAAAGGGACAGCTTTCCCGGGCAGAGATGTCAGCAGATAGTCAAAGAATAAGTGCAGAGGTCTATATTTATAAGCAACTGAATTTACATAAAAGTGCTTAATTAATGTATATACATCACCTGACATTTACTCTTATTGGTTCATTGTCTTGCAAACCTAACTAACATATCTAAATGAAAGTCTCATTTCACTACTGTATATTCTTGGTCCTCACAATACTTCTTCCTCACAATACTTCTTGAGTTTCTGTTTGTGTGACATCTGTCAAGTCTTACTGGGCACATAACAGCCAACATTTTGAATCATCAGCCAGGACCTTCTTGTTCTTTATTGTTCATTTGACCTTTATCTGGTTTCCGGATATGCTTGAAAAAGTTTCTGACATATATTAACCCTTTTATACTACTTCTAAGATAGATGCTACATTTTAATGTGGAAAGCATACAAAAACACTTTATGCACAATAGCCATATTACCCCTTAATGACTATGTGACCCCAAAGTATCATTTTTCTTCCACACAGTCATATTTTTTAATTCCCTACTTTTGACAAGACATTTTTGCTTGTCTTTGTGTTTCATTTCAATCATGTTATAATGTCATACAATACATGATATAAGGCTACACTACTAATTATTTTGTATGCAGAAATTCAATGCAAAAATGTCTCATGCTTGTTACTTATCCATTAAAAGGAAAAAGCAACTGGACAAATGTGGAAAAAAAGTTGATTTGGTAATGTTTATTTGATTTCTGCTAGTACTGGTGAACTACTTTGGATTTAGATTTTTTGTGGAATTGTGAATGTTTTGGAATCTGGAAAAGCCCAAACTTAAGAGTTTTTGTGGGTGTGGTCAAGGATATATCCTGGGAGAAGATGCTTTCAGGCCAGCAGATACAGGTAAGGAGAGCAAAAAAAAAAAGCTCAGAGCAAAAGCTATTCCAACGGGAATCTATATAACTAATGTTATTCATGGAATATGTACTACATTACCTTTCTTGTCACCTGTTAAAATTTTACGTTAGAATTTTTTG
Source organism: Polypterus senegalus (assembly GCF_016835505.1). NCBI lineage: Eukaryota > Metazoa > Chordata > Cladistia > Polypteriformes > Polypteridae > Polypterus > Polypterus senegalus. Next base: position 146,702,526 of record NC_053156.1, on the reverse strand, counting down.
ACCAATTTTTAATACAACTATTCTTGCTCCTTTGCATAGTCTATCACTCATACATAAATCATGCAATAACATTACGATACATCCTTCTTTCAACAGTAATTCGTCCAGTGGAAGACAGAAAGGAAAAAGAATAGGAAAGAAGAATTTTGTGTGCTGTTAGTGCTTAAGATTGTGTTGTACTTGTGGGAATGAGGAAGGCGTTTGCCCACAAGTGAAGAAAACTTAATAAAAAAGTTCTGCCTCCAGTTACTGTCTATGTCGGTTTGAGTGGCTGCTACACCCTCTACACTTGTCACAAAGAAAGAGTTGTCCCGGCCATCCACAACAATATATACAGTTTATTAATCCCCAAGAGGAAACTGTCTTTTGGTGTGTTAACCACTGTGTACTGTAGCACTGGTATTTCCCACTTTGCCTTTTGAATAAGTGGCAGCTGCCTGAACCACTCTAATGTCAGCTAAAATGTCTCTTTGGAATGCAGTTTCTGGGTCTCATCTGATAAGACTGATCAGATATATAACCATATAAACAAAGAAGCATAACTCAATGACTGGCAACCCTGATAAACAAAACGTGGCACTAATATGAACCAAAAAGCATGGGTTTATGTGTAAACAAGAAACCAATAGGAAACATCCACTCCTTCCTATATAACCAATTTCAAGAACTAGATCTTTGTTCTCTTGATGCCATCTGTGCTCTCGGCCTGGCTGTCCATAACAGGTACACTAGAGTGTGGCCCTAACAAGAACTGAAGCAATCCCTTTCACTCCAGACAGCATGTAGAACTTGATACCAAAGTATGCCCATTTGGATGCAATGTATTGTATCCATGACAGCCTTCCCATGTAATCTATGACATTATTGTCAATATTTATAACACGATCAGGAACATCCACCTTTTATCTTCACTCTGTACACTTCATACATTAAATATAACACCAGGTCAAGCCATTTGCTGAAAAATTCTCAGATGATTCTGCTCTTATGGGATGTATTGATAAAAGGGGATAAGTTTGTTTCTTGGTGGAGAAAGAATTGTCTGCATCTTAACATCAACAAAACCAAAAACAAAACCAAAGAACTCATTAAAGACTTTTGCTGCACCAAACAGCCTCAATGTCCAGTCATTATTCAAGGAGTGGATGGAGATGTGGTCCACTCATGCAGTTACTTGGGGCTTCATATTGATGACCGGATAGACTGGTCTCAGAACACTTAGGAACTTGCACTCTGGGTTAATGTCATGAAGGTTAAAATAAGGAATTCTTCCCCCCCAGTCTTCACTGGCTGACCCCAGGAAACTAAGTGGGAATGCCCACCAAGTCAACAAGTCCTTTGTAGCCCTGCAGGCGTGTACACGGGGAATTCACCAGAGGGATGCTGCTGTCTGTTATGCTGGGGTAGTATGTGGTCCTACGAACCAGCTTCCTCCATGCTCCCACTGTGAAGGACTGCTGCCGGGTAAGGCATCAGAAACCTGTGCCCTTCATATATCCACCCTACATTACAAATCATATTATTTTGTTAATTGAAGTAAGAATGTTTGGAATGATATATTGAAAAATAGTCTATTGTTGTATTCAAACCACAGAGAAAGTTAAGGTTTGTTTAATGCAGCCTTTTGCCAATTGATAAACTTTGTTCATAAATTGTAAAGATATCGTAATAGTAGCTGGCATTCTGGTTGGATGGTAATGCACAAAAATCTACTGGAAATTGTGTGTTTTTAGTGCTATCAACTTTTTTAGGTAAATCTTTTAAACTTATCTGCTCTTATTTATTTACTGTATATTATGCTCATCTCAATCTTTAAACCCAATAAAATAGAACAATGCAATAATGAAACCATGAAATATTTGAAAGTAGAATGAAAACAACAAAAGATATTCATATATACAACTGTAAATCAATCACTTAATGCAATCAAATGCAGAATCAAAGACATAAATCAAGGACAAAATGTGTATCTACAATTCTTTTGTATGTTGATTACCAGGCAAAATTAAATACACGCAAGTTAATAGTACAGACACCATAAAAGTAAAGCAGGGAGTTTGTGTTATGTGCTTTGGCTGATTCAATGATCAAGATGTAGAAAAACAAAGAAAATTATGTTTAGAGGTGTGCTGCTGTAATGTCGAACCTCTAAATATATATTAAATGCTTTCCAACATAAAGCAACTTAACACATCACAAATTTTGCTAATCTGCGTATCTGCTCAAAAGTATCTTCAGTTTCCTTTAGGCCACCAACATTATACTACAAAATATAGTATATATTCTTCCTCCTAAGAACTTCTCATTTCCCGTGTTTTATTTTCTGACTAGGAAGCGCAAAATATGCTGCTGAGTCAAAAGAGTTGAAAAACATAAAAGTGTGTGATATTTAAAACTCTAAAAAGACTATAATGCTAGCAGAAAAAGAAGAAAATATAAAAGAATAATAGTCAAGCCAACAAGAACCTCTTCCTTCCACCTGTATCTACAGTATGTTTGTGCCTTGTTAGGCAATTGTCCCCTAAAAGAGTACAAACTCATGACTGTACTGAGTATGTTGCAAAGCATAAAATGCATGCACAAATGCAAAACAAAAAAAGAGGTTTGACATATCCCAAAAGAACCAACCATCATACATCACAGGAAACTATGAAAAGATCCTAGCCAAAATAGATAGATAGATAGATAGATAGATAGATAGATAGATAGATAGATAGATAGATAGATAGATAGATAGATAGATAGATAGATAGATAGATAGATAGATAGATAGATAGAATAAACGCAAAATAAAATGTGCTCCACTTGTTTAGGATTTTGAAAGTAGTAGAAAACTAAAATTTGCAAGTTTATCTATGGCTTCACAACTCTGGTGCATATGTCTGTCAATCCACAGTTGATTTAACTGTACATTTTATAATAAGCACCTTACAATCATTCATTCACCATCCTTTGTCTAAGCCTGTGTATTCCTATCTTAGCTGTGTGGATGAATGCCATTTTATATCTCATACCTGTAACTTGTATAAAAGGATGACCTGACAGAGACTTGGCCAAAACTCCAAAGTGAGACTGTAATTGGATTAGGTGGATTTGACAATGGATCAATAGATAGTATTTATTACTTACTTGTAATAAAATTCAAAATCATCACTTGGTTTCATATTAGCTTTAACAGGGTCTTGCACAAATACCTACCTTTATACTTAAACACAGATATACAGTAACTACACTTAATGATCTTGCCCTCTCCCTAATCTGATTTAAAGTACTCCAAGAATAGCACCAGATGGCATGATGTAATCTGTTGTGTTCATTATGCAAAAGTAAACAGGTTACCATTTTTGGTAATAAATTCCATGTTTACATTACATAATGTTTCTTTTAACAGACTATTTTTTTCCTCATCCCATTCAACCCTTCTACAAATTTCATAATTTATCCTTTGGCTACTTTGTATTTGTTTACATATAATAAAATACCTTTGTAGCAGTTCTCCTAAAGTATTTGGTCATCAGATGAAAAGTAGTTAAAAACAGCTAAACTCTCAGAGACAGTTGCAGTTTGCTATCAGCTGGGGATGATCCTGTGCTGATCTGGTCATAATATGTATTTACAGTAACAAGATTAAATTCCAGACTTAGCACCACTGCAGTTTGTCTTACAGTTGTGGAATTGCAGTTAAGTGCAGTTGCAGTCTGATTCTGGAAGTCAGAGCATGAGCAGGTTTAACAGACTTAATACAGTGGGTAATGTTACCAAATGAATTCCAAAGGCATTAAGCAGACTGTTATGGGTATGAAAAAGCACAAATATGCCATACAAAATATGGAAATAATATTTATATGTATTGTACGAGGTGTGGAAGAAAAGTAATGAGACTGTTTTTTTATTTACCAAAGTTTTTATTTTTTTCAAACATCAATGTTATCCCCTTCAAAGTAGTTCCCTTGGGCAGCTACACACCGATGGAGACGTTGTTCCCACTGTTGGTAGCAGCGCTGGAAGTCTTCAACCAGTATGGTCTTCAGCATGTCCGTTACACTCTTTTGGATGTTTTCTAAAGTCCCGAAATGACGTCCTTTGAGGACATTTTTCAGTTTAGGAAAAAGTCACACGGACTGAGGTCAGGTGAATAAGGGGGCTGGGGAACCACAGGAATGCCTTTTGAGGTCAAAAATTCTGTTATGGAGAGGGCAGTGTGACATGGAGCGTTGTCATGATGGAGCATCCATTTGTCTGCAATGTCTGGTGTCACGCGAATGACCCTTTTTCTGAGCCTTTCAAGGACGTCTTTATAAAAAACTTGGTTGACAGTTTGTCCTAGAGGAACAAATTCTTTGTGGACGATTCCCCTTTTGTCAAAAAAACAAATCAGCATTGATTTGATCTTCGATTTGCTCATTCGAGCTTTCTTTGGTCGAGGAGAGTTTGCAGTGTGCCACTCCTGACTTTGCCTCTTGGTCTCAGGATCGTATTCAAAAATCCATGATTCATCACCTGTGATCACACAACTAAAGAAATCTTGCTCATTAGCGATTCTGTCAAGAAGATCAAGACACTTCTTTTTTCGATTGTCCTTCTGCTCAATTGTGAGGTTTTTCGGCACCATTTTGGCACAGACCTTTCGCATGTGCAAATGTTCAGTCAAAATTTGATGAACGGTAAATCTGTTCAAATTTAATTGTTCACTCAACATTCTTAATGTTAAACGACAGTCTGATCTCACAAGAGTGTTCACATGTTCGATGTTTTCATTTGTTTTCGAAGTTGAACGCCTCCCTGAACGGTGTTCATCTTCAACGTGTTTTCTGCCTTCCAAAAATGATTTGTGCCAGCGAAAAACTTGAGCTCGGGATAAAGAATGTTCTCCATAGGCCTGTTTTAACTTTTCAAACGTCACACTTGCCGATTCTCCAAGCTTAACACAAAATTTAATGGCACAACGTTGCTCCAAATTCCGCTGTTCCATTTTGCGTGACTCACAACCAAAAACACAACTTCGCTAATAGCAGTCACAAAAATCACGTAATTAACGGAAGGAGTTGAAACTCGCACTGAGCTATGGGAGGGTACTGATACACGTGCTCTATCAAGGACAACAGCGCAGCGTTGCCAGATCGCTTGCAGTGTTGCCAGTCTCATTACTTTTCTGCCACACCTTGTACAGAGCTTGGTGTCTACTATGAAATTTCCACCACAATTATGACATTTTTATGAATATTTTCCTGCTTCTGAATGGATATATTATACGTTTTGATGACTGTTGGATTAATTTGGTTATTAGGAAAATCAGGACACATAATGAATGACAGATATCAACTGTTCTGAATTATTTACGTAATTGACAAATGAGTTACTGTATAGCAAGACTAGATTAAGACCCTGACAGACTCCCAGGGTGTCACATGCATATATCTATTTACACTCATCACATATAAAAATAAAATGAGCCTGGAGTGGTCTCCCTCGGATATTTAACAAGCGGTTACTTGCACATAACAGTGAGGGGTGGTGATATAATGTATGAGTACGTGTGTTGCATGGCACAGTGCGAGGTACCACTGTAACAGGAAAATTTTGGCATTATTTTTTTTTCTTTCATATGCCAAAGATCCTTAGGAGCAACGGTTTAAGTGCGTACACTCAGGTCATCCTGATGGTAGATTCACCCATGAGTTACTGAGAGAAAAATCATGCTTCAGATATTATCTTACTAATGTGCACAGTGTCGGAGATGGCTGGGATGGCGACCCGGCCGGGATGCCCAGGAGGACTGGAGGAGAGCTTGTGCCTTCCCCAGACCATGTGGGGGCGACCGCCCTGGTTGCTTTGGGGACCACGGGTACAGAGCTTGGAAACTCAACCCTGTAGGGGCCTGTGGTCGCCACCAGGGGGTGGCCCAATGCCTAGAGAGCCCTGGACCTCTGCACTTCCACCACACCCGGAAGTACTGGGGGGAAGAGGATCGGGGACACCCGGAGTGCTTCCGGGTACACAGCTGGTGCTTCCGCCACACGAGGGCGGGTCGGTGGAAGGTCACTGGAAGACACCTGGAGCAGATCTGGGTGGATATAAAAGGGGCCGCCTCCCTCCAATGCCTAGAGAGCCCTGGACCTCTGCACTTCCACCACACCCGGAAGTACTGGGGGGAAGAGGATCGGGGACACCCGGAGTGCTTCCGGGTACACAGCTGGTGCTTCCGCCACACGAGGGCGGGTCGGTGGAAGGTCACTGGAAGACACCTGGAGCACATCTGGGTGGATATAAAAGGGGCCGCCTCCCTCCATACGATGGCTGGAGTCGGGTGGAAGAAGGACGGACTTAGAGGAGAGGTGTGGAGGCGGACCTGAAGAGAAAGGCATTGGACTGTGAGGCCTGGACTTAAAGGGGTGATTGGTGCTGTGGCACTGGGTTTTGTGCACTCTATTGTACATAATAGTGTAAATAAACATGTGTGTGGTGAAACCATCATGTCTACTTGTCTGTCCGGGCTGTACACCACAACGTCTTATTACTTTCTGTACAGGGATTACAGAGGCACCCATTCTGATCTAATGTAAGTTAATGATTGTAAATATATTTTAATATATTTAATAGGACATACTTTATTAATCCCAAGGGAGAAAGTATCTATCTATCTATGATTTGCCCCTTTACTTTGAGAGTAATATGTAGTGGCAAGTTGTTACTTTACACGTTAATTGATGGCACACTGCTGTTGATTGGCAACAAACTGAGGAGAAGCAGAAAAAAAAAAATAAAGACTAGATGTGTATTAGTTAAACTTGTTACCTCATTAACAGAGAAACAGATTAAAGAAACGTAAATTATGCATATTAGGGTAATACTTCTCTAGCATAGCACGTTATAATTAAAATGCTAATGTGTTTTTCTGTTTTCTTTAAAAGTCTTCCAGATGGGACATCTGGCTGCCAAAAATTTAGTAGATTCAAGGTTTGCTTACCTGGTCAAGACAATTGATGGATAAACCTGACCTTGCATATTTCTATAAAAAAAACACTGAAATAACAACTTGTTTCTTTACTGGGCAATACAAAGGCATCCTTCTAACCTTCTATATATATATAATTTCCTGGCAATTTTGAAGGAATAAGAAGTTAGCAAAAATGATTGAGAGGAAAAGCAAAAAAAGTGTAGCAAATAAATCGTTTTGGGATGTTTCCGTCTCAACTAATGTTAAGAACAAGGAAGACTGTCACATACCCATTCAAAAGATACTTCAAATAATATTTTGAGCATAAAAAGCAGTTATGTCATAGAACAAATGTAACTTGTTTTTAAATAATCAACAACAAATATTATGTTTCACTGAATCTGCTATTTTGTGGAAATGGTTTGTGGTAGAGAAATTCCAATTTCATAAATGGATTCAGCATACCTACATCTATAAAGTACACCATGGCAGGATTCTGGTGCAGACCACTTTTCTAAGTGATGAATGGCATGGCTGTGCATCAGTTAGCACGGACCCCTCATAAAGACCCCGAACCTTGGTTCAGCTCCAAGACTCTAAGTGTAGTTTCCATTTGAGCAAATGGCAAGCATTCCAACACCTATTATATTTTCAGAAACACTAGTAATAATTGCTATTAAAAGGAAGCTGAAAAATATAGAAAAAGAATATTAATAGAAATATATAGAACAAAATCAGGGAAGTACAGTATATTAAACAGAAAAACAAAACCTTATTTAAAGTTAAATGCACCAGGTTAAATCTCAGTGACTGACAGTAATAAGATAACATGTGCACTGTTTACAGAAATATTATAAAGCAGATTAATTTTGTACACAGCCTGATACAGCCATACTGTTGGCTATTTTAACATAAATGTACAGTTGTGAAGATTTTATAAAAACTTACTTATGCAGCTGGCTTTAATTAAACAAAACATACATTTCTCTAGCCTGTTTGCTAGAGCTTAAGATGACAAGGTAGTGGAACCTCTTCTGGTAGTTCAGACACAAGGCAGGACCCACCCTGGACAGGACCCCAGTCCATTAAATTTAACATATTGATAGTGAAATCATTGTCAATAAAAATGTATGTTCTTCATGAATGACTTTTTTTCATTTAGAGTTAATTTTACAATAAATATCTAATCGCAGTGCCAGAGACAGAGATGGCACCTTCTGATTTTCATTGAAACCAATCTTTAAAAATAAAGCATGCATATTAAAATGATAACATTTCAGTGAGTGGACTGTACCAGACTTCAAGCTGTTCATCTGTAAAGGTGTTTTTACTACATTGGTTTGTTTATGGGACTGCTAATAAAAACCCACACAAGTGATAACAGGGCATCTTCTTAACTGTGCCTGTAAAGAAATTAGAACTGACCACTTTTCAGAAAAAAAAAACATGCAGATAAAGAAGACACAAGACAGTTGTCTCAACCAGAATTCTGCCACACAATACCCATTTGCCAGCCTTCCTAAAAAACAAAATTGGACCAAATGAACATCTATACAGTGAAGGAAAAACCTAATTAGGGAAGGGAGTCTCCACAGGTCACGTCTACTTGCGGAGGGAGTAAGATGAATTTATGTGTGGCTGTTTTAGTCATGATTCCTTCAGTTAAATGTGGCAAAACTAGCATGAAGTACAATAAAGATTTCTATATGAAGTTTACGTTTCACTCAAGAATGTGCATTCTCTTGTTTAAGTATAAAGTCACTTTGAACAGTACTATCATCGTCCAAATCATTTGTAAGTAGTGAAGCACTCAAACCATTTTCTTCAATTTTTATACAGAGAACATTGTTTAAAAAGATACGCCTGCCAATACTATCAGAATCAAGTGATACCCTGTGCCTGGTCACTGTGTCCCCATGGGCTCTAAAACACCCTTTGTGATGGCAGGGCTGTTGCAAGATAACATAAGCATTTTCTTGCAATTTTGCAAAGAGTAGAAAGGTTTGGATCATTTTTTTCCACCACATTATTGGGTTTACATCAGTTGGAACAAGCTTTCCCAGAATAAAATGCTTAAGTTTGTTTTCTGATGTCAACAGATCAACATGCCTTTCCGCATCCTGGTAATATTTTCCCAGAAGAAAATCCATGTCCGACTTGTTGTGCGCTGGCTTTTTACACTTTGTAAATGGCTGCATATTGCAGAACTGACCTAAGTAATACTCCTTCTGCATTAGAGATACTATCTGAGGCTGGTTAGGGTTTAATAACAAAAAGGACCTTTAATGAGGAACTGGAAAGGAGCAATTGAGGAATGGACCATGACTATTACTAGAATGTCTGTTTTATAGCATCTTTTTAGCGATGACACCAGTATTCTATTAAAATGTGTAAAGCATGCCCAAAACATTTGATGGTTGGCAGATTCAGTGCTTTAGCACAGGCTATCAGATTTTCTGTCACGAGTCCTTTAATATTCTGTAAGAATTTTCTTATTTTGTGGACTTTATTCTTCTTTATTCTTTATATTTCTACGTTATAATTATTATCTGGTGCTCTTGTTTCCAAAACACAGTTATTAAGTTCTCCATTTGAGTCTAAAAACTGAGCAGCTACTGTAATATGCTAAACACCAGAGGCAGATTTAGGAATCAAAACTTAACTAGACCAGTCAACTTGTGTCGCAATACGAGGTTTTCTTTATCATTGTGTAAACGAACGGATTTGTTAAAACTTGGATCTCTTAGGTATATTATACAAAAGATTTTGTTCTTTAACAAACTCTTCAGAGCCAACCGTTTCCACAATACTTGGCGAAAGGTAATCAAGAACGCACACGGAAGCTAGCCTTGAAGTACACTTATCTCACTGATCTTCACCTACTGGAACAGTGTTACTAATAACGCTTGGATTACATTTTGGTTGATTATTGCGGGATGACCTATAAGTCTTGTATAACTTGCCCGTGGAAAAGACGTCACTGTGTTTGTAACGAAGATGGTTGGTCATCGAACCCGTGCGTGATACACCACAGTAGTTCAGCATAGCAGATGCTACACACAATCTTCTTTTTTTGTTTGCTTTCTCCAAACTTCGGATTGTTTTCGATCATCCGCCGCTTTTTTCTGAAAGTGAAAACTAAAATATCAGCCTACGTGTTCCCAAAACTCATAGGCACACTTGCCTGATTGAATTATTCATGCCGTAGCGGCTTCTACAGAGATCCGTGAACAAAATCAAACACATGCATACAAGTTATGTGGTTTTAGGATTTTATATGCACCTTCGGGAGGGTAAGATTTAAAAAATTCTGTTTTACGTATATATGTTCAAAGTTCAGCATCAAAAATATTTATAACATAATGTACCTTAATCTGATATCCTTAACAACGAGGTTTGCAGGAGGTTGATTTACTATGTTTACTGTTAGAATGAGAACACAATCTCGTCTGCCGCACGCTGTTCCGGGGTCAAGAGGTCAGGGGGCAAAAGTACCGTCTTTCCGCCTTGCCTCACAATAGCTCTTCCGGATCAATCGAAGAATATTAAAAAACGAAAAAAAAGAAGAAACGAAAATGACAACATTAAGAGCTTTCACTTGTGACGATCTCTTCAAATTCAATAATATGTGAGTTTACATTTGTATTGTAATATTACTTTTGTTTATGTATGCAACAGTGAATTCAAATACCTTGTGTTTCATTTTAATAGAATGCTAACCCAATAGTGCAAGATGCTTACGATCCATGAAAACACGTGTGGTGCACCTTCTCAAAGTAGTGGAGATTTCATTATTTTAAGCATTGATGTTGTTTATAGAATATTACAAATCCGAACGTTTTGTTTTCAAAACGAGAGTCGGGTAGGGTCCACCGGCGTCCGGAGATCATTTCTTATCTACTGACAAAAATTAACTGTTCCGTGGCTTACTTTTTATATTGTTTCGCACCGATTTTTACAAAGCAGTTTGCTGAACAGTGACAACAGTAATTAGTATATATTTTGAAAAGTAAAGCACCCACGTCTGTGCTCTTTTGACAGTAGGTAAATGATATTATATGAGAGAGAGAGAGAGAGAGGAATACTAAACATAATTTAATCCGTGTTACCTTTTCTGTCGCAATTTTACTCGTGGACTTAATACGATTCAATATGTTTAGTGTTCCTCTAGCTTCCTACTCCTAATGCTTAATAGTTTGTAAACGCGTTTGCAGTCCAGTTCTGTAAATGTTGAAAGAAAGAAACAATTTTACTATTTCATTCGGCAAATCTTGTAGAATTTAATTATTAACGGCAAATCACATGTGAAAAGTAATCGTACATTTGCATTTTTGGTTTGTTCAAACAAAAACTCTCTCGTACTCTAATTTTTAAAGATTTTAAGATAAATGATATAATGGTACAATAACAGTAGCTGAATTTACCATCAGCTATACAAACCGATCAGCCACAGCATTAAAACCATCTGCCTAGTATTGTGAAGGTCCTCCACGCGTCACCCAAACAGCTCTGATCTGTGGAGGCACGGACTAAATAAGACTTCTGATGCTCCCAGATATTAGCAGGAGATGCTTTAAGTGCTGTGAGGTGGGGCCTCCATAGATTGGACTTGTTTTTCTAGCATATCGCACAGTTGCTTGATCGGATTGAGATCTGGGGAATTTGAAGGTCAAGTCAACATTTTAAACTTTTGGCCACGTTCCTCTAACCATTCATTAACGATTTTTGCAGTGTTGCTGGGCTCATTATCCTGCTGAATTAGGCCACTGCTATCATGGGATACTGTTTCTATTAAGGGATGTATGTGGTCAACAGAAATGTTTAGGTAGATGGTACGTATCAAAGTAACATCCACACGAATGGCGGGACCCAAGGTTTTTCAGCAGAGCATCACACTGCATTTGTCAGCTTGCGGTTTTTTTTTTTCTTTTCTTTTTTTACCATAGTGCATCCTGCTGCCATCTCTTCCCCAGGTAAACGATGCACATAACTGGCCGCCCATATGACCTTAAAGAAAATGTGGTTCATCAAACCAGACTATCTTCTTTAATTGCACTACGGTCCAGTTCTGACATTCATGTATCCATTGTAGGTGCATTCGGTGGTGGACAGGGGTCAGCACGGTCACTCTGAACTGTCTGTAGTTACACAAAGCTGCGATGCTCTCTATGGTCTGACACCTTTCTCTCATGGCCAGCATTATGTTTTTCAGCAATTCACGTGGGCTAGCCTTTGCTCCCCTTGATCCTACTGACAGTTAACTGGTTGTCCTTCTTTGGACCACTTTTGGTAGGTACTAACCACTTCATACTGGGAACACCCCCACAAGACCAGTTCTTTTGGAGATGCTCTAACCCAGTCGTCTAGCCATCACAATTTGGCCCTTGTCAAATCGCTTAGATCCATACGCTGGCACAATTTTACTTCTTCCAACACATCACCTTCAAGAACTGGCTGTTCACGTGCTGCCTAATATATCCCACCTCTTGACAGGTCTCATTGTAATGAGATACTGCTGTTTTGTCATTTTTGCAGCTTAATGAGAAATGTATATTTTGTAAATAATTATGACATTTTTACATAAACTTTGTAATGTGGAAAAATCCAAATCATTTGTACCATTATGTCTGAATTCTTATGTTCATTTTGTGGAGCAGTTTATTTTTTTGTAGCACTCTAACAAGTTCACAGGTAAAATGTAAGTACCATTTTACCAATTTATTAATTACTTAATGCATATGTATAAGAATAGGACATGGACATCTTTCTAATTGTAAATATTTAGTTTTTCAATAGCATTAAGCTTTCACTTGCTTTGTACAATGATTTATAGCAGAGGAGAGCACAAGTAATTTCCAGGCTTGGTTTGAAATGCTCTGTTTTCTTAAATCTAATTTATGCTCCCGATTAATAAAATGGGAATAGGACTTTATTGTCAAAGATCCGTATTTTCACAATCTTACTCCATTTTAGGGTAATGGGTAACAGCAGCCTTTCTTGGCAGAACAGGCTGCAATGAAATGTACAACCATTTAAATATACTGTACTGTATCTCTCATAGGTGACAAGTGTGTTTTTTTTTCTTTTTGATTTGTTTGTTCATAATTGAACAGTTGTCATACCATATTACACATAGTAGTTGAGGTGCTATACAACTAAAAATCAGTGCATTTGAAACATGTTCAGAGATGTGTGTCCGTTGCAATATAGTACCCACTTAGCTGTGCATTCCTACTTGTAATTGTCAATGGATATTAAAACTAATACACAGTGTATGCATGTTTACACATACCATAACATTGAATGGCTGTTTGTTAAAGCAAAAGTTATCACCTATTGATTTTATGCTTATTTTAGTGAAACATTATTAAATGTATAGAAGTGATTAGCTTTATTAAGATGTACCATACACGGTATGTACACAGTATTGAAGCATACAGTGGTATGAAAGTAACATTACCCCAGGACCGAGGTGCAAAATAAACACATAAATGATAATAACTAACAATAGTAGTTGCAATTGTAAAAAAAAAATGTATGTCATATACATATGTAGCTAAAGTACAAGCAGCAGATGTGAGTGGAGGGGGTCTGTTTCATGATTGTGCAAAGTTACATTTTTATTATTTAAGCTTGGCTTCTGAACTGCTGCTTTTGAAAGTGGGTAATATGGATCAAAAAAATATTTTTTTATCATGAAGATCTGCAGTGAAATCAGAATAGCAATTATTTTACAGTTATTTGATGATATGAACTGATCGCACTGCAGAGTTAGCATAAATATAGAATAGATAAGACTACTATGTTTAAAAAGTGTCAAATCTAAGAAAATAGGCAGAGATTCAGATGTGTTGTGACAATGAAGTACAGTATATGCTGGAGTCCCAGCATAAAAATGGCTGCAGCACTGATACAGTTGACAGACAATCTGAAACACAAATACTTGACTGTAGACTTTTCTTACGTGGTGTAATGAATTGTCCAAAAACAAGGATGAGGAAATGTTAAATAGAATGGCCATATAGTCATGGGCCTTATAAAGTGTTTAGGGCAGTTGTAAGGTATGTGCATTATAAAACCTGTAAACAATGCACAATCTGTGCCATGTTTCAAGAGCAATTAGATATTTATTTGCAGACTTCCCTTTTCTAGGAAACCTTAAAATTATGAGGTATAAACATTTAAGTTCTGAGACTGGCTGCAGTGTGGCTCTGCTGTATTTCATTAGATGTCTATAGCTTTGTCTGTAGTGCTGTGGCAAGCTGAAAGAATTTGTTGACACATACGGCATTGATGCTTGCAAATTCAGCAGATGACCTGTAGAATTCAGTTTTATATGGATTTAGAAATGTCTGCATGAATAAAAAAATAACAGATCAAAATGGACACTGAACCTGCAAATTGTTGTTTGCCTATTTTATCTGAAAATATTCCTTCTGTGTTACTATTATTTTGCATTATTGTTTCATCTTATAGCTGATACGTATTAATTTGTTTTTGAAATATTTTCTATATCTACTTTATCCTTATATATATTGATACTATCCGTTTGTATGGTGTTCGCGTCAATACCTCGACTCAATACAAGTTAGAACCATGCAATGGGACTCTGCCTCTGTAGTTATAACATAACGTGGCAAACGTGGACGCAGTATTGCATGATTGGCTAAGAATGTTCAATGCTTCAGTGGCGGTGCTGGACGGCCGAGTATAGTAAGTCGGTGTTGGTTTAAGCAGATAACAGTTTCGGTTGGTTTGGTGGGGCGTACTTTCCAGGACTAATATCGTCGACTGACTTAAACCCTTCGACAACTCCGGAACTGTAAGTAATTTAGAACATATTGGCATTTGCTTGGTATGTCGACATCTATCTTTGGGCAGTTCGGTTTTGGCATCCGTCCTTCTGACATCTATTGGCAAACTGAGTCATGATGGCTGGGTATTAACAACGGTCATTGTTTAAATTTTAGCCGATCTCAGATCTAAAATGACCACGGTAACATAATTATTACTTTGACTCTGATTAGAGTCGTAAAATATGGTTTGTTTTGAAAATTTGTTTGCTGGAACAAATCAAATGAGGTGTGCCGAAGAGCTGAGTTCACGTCTCGCAGCCCCGTTTAAACAGGCAGCTCTTCATTACATTGGCCAAAAAGGTCTATTTTAAGCACAAATCAATGCCATGATAAAAAAATCATTTCAAGGACTTAAAAACCAAATAATTCTTTCAAGAGAAAGTATGGATTTCACAAACGTAGAATTTGTAGCCCGATTCGATCGGCCTCCCAGTCGCTTATATATATACTCAACAAAAAAAGAAACTTTTTTTTCCAGGACTGTGTATTTCAACAATAATGTTTTAAAAATCCAAATAACTTTACAGATCTTCATTGTAAAGGGTTTAAACAATGTTTTCCATGCATGTTCAATTAACCATAATCAATTAATTAACATGCACCTGTGGAATGGTCGTTAAGACCTTAACAGCTTACAGAAAGTAGGCATTTAAGGTCACAGTTCTAAAAACGCAGGACACTAAAGAGACTTGTCTACTGACTGTGAAAAACACCCAAAGAAAGATGCCCAGGGTCCCTGCTCATCTGCGTGAACGTGCATTAGGCATGCTGCAGGGAGGCATGAGGACTGCTGAAGTGGCTAGGGCAATAAATTGCCATGTCAGCACTGTGAGACGCCTAAGACAGCGCTACAGGGAGACAGGAAGGACAGCTGATCATCCTCGCAGTGGAAGAGCCCGGATCTCAATCCCATTGAGCACGTCTGGGACCTGTTGGATCGCAGGGTGAGGGCTAGGGCCATTCCCCCCAGAAATGTCCAGGAACTTGCAGGTGCCTTGGTGGAAGAGTAGGGTAACATCTCACAGCAAGAACTGACAAATCTGGTCCAGTCTATGAGGAGGAGATGTACTGCAGTACTTTAAGCAGCTGGTGGCCACACCAGATACTGACTGGTACTTTTGATTTTGAGCCTCCCTTCATTCAGGGACACGTTGTGAAACATTTTTAGTTTATGTCTTATGGTGTTGACTCTTTTAGTGTTCATACAAATATTTACACATTAAGTTTACTGAAAGTAAAAACAGTTGAAAGTCAGAGGATGTTTCTTTTTTTGCTGAGTGTAATTATATATATATATATATATATATATATATATATATATACACACACACACACACACAGTGGTGTGAAAAACTGTTTGCCCCCTTCCTGATTTCTTATTTTTTTGCATGTTTGTCACACAAAATGTTTCTGATCATCAAACACATTTAACCATTAGTCAAATATAACACAAGTAAACACAAATTGCAGTTTTTAAATGATGGTTTTATTATTCAGGGAGAAAAAATCCAAACCTACATGGCCCTGTGTGAAAAGTAATTGCCCCTGAACCTAATAACTGGTTGGGCCACCCTTAGCAGCAATAACTGCAATCAAGCATTTGCGATAACTTGCAATGAGTCTTTTACAGCGCTCTGGAGGAATTTTGGCCCGCTCATCTTTGCAGAATTGTTGTAATTCAGCTTTATTTGAGGGTTTTCTAGCATGAACCGCCTTTTTAAGGTCATGCCATAGTATCTCAATTGGATTCAGGTCAGGACATTGACTAGGCCACTCCAAAGTCGTCTTTTTGTTTTTCTTCAGCCATTCAGAGGTGGATTTTCTGGTGTGTTTTGGGTCATTGTCCTGTTGCAGCACCCAAGATCGCTTCAGCTTGAGTTGACGAACAGATGGCCAGACATTCTCTTTCAGGATTTTTTGGTAGACAGTAGAATTCATGGTTCCATCTATCACAGTAAGCCTTCCAGGTCCTGAAGCAGCAAAACAACACCAGACCATCACACTACCACCACCATATTTTACTGTTGGTATGATGTTCTTTTTCTGAAATGCTGTGTTCCTTTTACGCCAGATGTAACGGGACATTTGCCTTCCAAAAAGCTCAACTTTTGTCTCATCAGTCCTCAAGGTATTTTCCCAAAAGTCTTGGCAATCATTGAGATGTTTCTTAGCAAAATTGAGACGAGCCCTAATGTTCTTTTTGCTTAACAGTGGTTTGTGTCTTGGAAATCTGCCATGCAGGCCGTTTTTGCCCAGTCTCTTTCTTATGGTGGAGTCGTGAACACTGACCTTAATTGAGGCAAGTGAGGCCTGCAGTTCTTTAGACGTTGTCCTGGGGTCTTTGTGACCTCTCGGATGAGTCGCCTCTGCGCTCTTGGGGTAATTTTGGTCGGCCGGCCACTCCTGGGAAGGTTCACCACTGTTCCATGTTTTTGCCATTTGTGGATAATGGCTCTCACTGTGGTTCACTGGAGTCCCAAAGCTTTAGAAATGGCTTTATAACCTTTACCAGACTGATAGATCTCAATTACTTCTGTTCTCATTTGTTCCTGAATTTCTTTGGATCTTGGCATGATGTCTAGCTTTTGAGGTGCTTTTGGTCTACTTCTCTGTGTCAGGCAGCTCCTATTTAAGTGATTTCTTGATTGAAACAGGTGTGGCAGTAATCAGGCCTGGGGGTGGCTGCGGAAATTGAACTCAGGTGTGATACACCACAGTTAGGTTATTTTTAACAAGGGGCAATTACTTTTCACACAGGGCCATGTAGGTTTGGATTTTTTCTCCCTAAATAATAAAACCATCATTTAAAACTGCATTTTGTGTTTACTTGTGTTATATTTGACTAATGGTTAAATGTGTTTGATGATCAGAAACATTTTGTGTGACAAACATGCAAAAGAATAAGAAATCAGGAAGGGGGCAAATAGATATAGATATATACACACAGTGGTGTGAAAAACTATCTATCTATCTATCTATCTATCTATCTATCTATCTATATATATATATATATATATATATATCTCCTTTTTTGTCACGCTTTAAATTGGGATTATTTTAAAACCTACATATATATGTTTGGTATCATTCTATTCAGAGTTTATCTAACTTTAATGTGATGTTGTTAGATTTTCAGATTCTTATTTTGTTTTTAAATTATAAAGTAAAAAATATCAAGAACTCACGTCCCGTGAGACAAGACTTTGTGCCGAGAGATTTAACCACACCCGGGGCCAGAAATAAAAGTCAAAGAGTAGATGACAAAGTAGAACATCGCAGAGACAAGGCAGTGAGACTAAAGGACAGCTGCTGTACAGGCTTTTAAATGTTGGAATCGCAAGATACTGATCACGTGGCGCGGCAGCAGCAAGCAAAGGCAGAGACGCAAAGTGGCTGGTGCGTAGCGCAGGCTCGCGGGGTTGGTGAGCAAAGTGAGCAGGGGGTGTACACCCTAGTAATTATACATAATTTTGAGCTTTAATGCAGGATTAACTGAGAAAAGACAGATTATGAATTAAACTTTAAATAAATGCTTGATTTTTATTTCTTTGACAGCAATTTGGATCCCCTGACAGAGACTGTATCCTTTAAGCGCAGTACTGTTTTATTTTTTATATGATACTTTGCTTCTAAACCTAAACAAATTTGGGGAAAATTGACTGTATTTAGTAATGCTTTGAACATGACATGTCTCCATTCTTAAAACAGGAACTTTGAAAACTTCAGTATTATTACACAGTACAGCTGACAGTTAGAAGGTGTAAAGTAACAGGTGTGTGCACACACGTATGCTATTAATATCTTTAGACGGTATGTCATGCGACCATGAAATTTCTGCTGTATTTTTTTTTTTTTTTTTTTAAAGAGGTTGATTCCAAGATCAGTTTGTTTAAAGCTACAGTACATGAACACAGACTCTGGATATAGATGAGGTAGGCAGGGCCACAGCACACATTGTTAGGTCAGCTGGCTTGTGTATTTATGATTCATTCTTTTAAAGATGTTTTCTCATGATGCAGTTTGCAAATATTAAGTAACATGCACAGTTCATGCATTATGTGGCTAATGGTAGATTTAAGTCCCTTTGAATACAGTATTAATGTGGGAATGCTTATATGATAGCTGTAAAAACAACTAGATGAAAACCTCATCTTAATTGTTCAGACATGATCGTGGAATTGATGTCTGCAGTATTTTGTTCTCTGAATGTTTTTGCTTCCGCTTACCTCTTGAATTAATTAATCAGAAGCGTCTAACACACCCAAGCTTCTATCCTCTTTTGTGTTTGGTTGGTAAAATATGTAATTTGTGCGGCATGGCCATAGATAAAAAAAAAAAATTAGTTGGAAATATGTCAGTTTACAGTAAAACACCTAAACATAATTAATAATACACTAGAAATACTTCTTTTTATTTGGGCATGGTATGATATACACATTCAGACTAATTAAGAGGAGCGTGTGATTTTTATTCTGTTGACATATTCCTCTGCCATCTATAAAACAACTTTTAAAAACAGCTGAAATGTTTGCCTTCAAACAAATAATTAAACTGACTATATGAATTATTCTTTCTTAATTGCACCACTTCGTATTTTTGACTCTTGGAGGCTCAGCCTCCATCAGTGCTGTCTGATCACAGACAGTGTGCTATTTCCAGTGTCTATATGTAGGTACAGCTGTTTAAATTTTCACAATGCTGAATTCATATAACTAGAAGCTTGCTGTTTGCACTGGCAGGGGTCATTTGCATTTTAATTAAATTGTACCACAATAATAAATAAGCTAATGTAGCAGTAGGGTAGAAGGATGCGCACAATTCTGTATCTTGGCCACCTGGGGTCACGGATGTGTTCATCGTGAACTAATATTCATTTCTTCATGTGTCTGGCCACTTCCAGACCAGCTGTAGGCTGTTACCTTAACAGATGCAAAAGATGCATTGATTGATGAAAGCTGACCAATTGCCATGTTCAGTCAGTTGTCATGTGTAACATTGGTTTCTGTGGCAGCACAGCAGGTGTGGCTGCCTGTCACTTATATAATTAACATACATTATAAAGTGCATATTGAACAGTACACAAAAGGAGAAGCCCCATGCCAGCACAAAATAAACACACACAATTTTTTTATCTTGCCTCAGCAAGGAGCCAAAGTTCAATTGTGAATGAGAAATATAAAAAGGAACAACACAGAAAGAGAAAGAACCCCTACCAATCTCCACCCTTCCTTTGTCTTTCCTTCCCCATTAGAGAGTGAAATACGTGGAGTTGAAGGGTAAGTGCCAGGAAGCATGAATAATTAGGAAAAAATACTGTGTTCACATCAGGCAAATTTAAAGGTAAAAATCCATTTGTGCAATTTGGTCCAATGCTGAAGAACACTTCTTATTATTGGCCCCAGACGTAAAATTAAAGCCTGAAACAGCATTAGATTATAAATAGGATTTCCAGGAAATTTTTGATACACAATCATCTCCAAGGATCAACTTCACATTTTAAACAATATTCTAATTAATGTTTCTAACCAACAGTTATTCTGTTACAGCACTCCTTTACACTACTAGATTTACAGTATATGTCACCAACTTTTCTCTCCTTTGTAAACATGGTGTTACATACAACACCAGACTCCAGAATCCTTTAATCCCCAATATTCCTGGTACTGAAGCTAAAACTCATTACCTTCAGCACTGGTTTCAGCATGCCTGTTTGACTCATCACCCTTTACAATCACCTTTTCCCGTGATACCTCAGACGTCACCTCAATCAACCTGTCGCAAAACTCTTGTTTCACTTGGTCACTTCTACAAACGAGTGGGTATATGCCAAGACTATATTCATTACTTGTTTATCAACAAGTATCTTACCGTCTTCAATACACTCATTCATCTCTTTACCTCTGTTTGTCCTTGTTTTTTTTTTAATAGACACAACTACACCCACGACAGCATTGCCATCAGTTCTCCCCTCCCTGAAAAACGTGTACTTGTTTGAAGTGTTTCTCTTTAAGTAAAAGCACAAACTGGCTTGCTAAAGGACTCGAATTGCTTACTTTAATATCAAAATCATTTTATGTTTTTAAGAGACGTGCTGTTGCTAAACTAACGTTTTTATATATCAAGAATTACTAAATTTGATGTTGCAGTTTTGAATTTCAAGACATTTCAGTTTTTAGTACACTACAGTGACTCATTGCAGCCTGGGAAATACACAAAAGCTCATTGGGTGCACTTTTAACCAATAAGGTTCAGAAGGAATAATCCCTGTTCAGGCCACTTTTAAAAAAAGTCTTAAAATCAAAGCATAGGCCACACTAAGTCATAATACTTGGAATGTCATCCAAAACAAGAAAGGGATATTAAAATGCTGTCTGCAGGCATGTCATGTGTTTTTGCTGCCATGCACTACTTATTAAAGTGTTCGACTTTGTCCAAACTGCAGGCACAAGAATCAAGAGACCGACAAGACAGATGACTATCCAAGATCTGGTTGCTCTTGTGTGAACATATCAAAGTACTGTAAAAACAAGTTTGTTTTATTTTTAAGATTATATTTTTGTTCTCCCTTTTTCAATTATGAAAACAAAACAATTCCCAGTAGTAGAGTTTATTTTGCACACTTCTATAGGTCATTTTGTATTTCTGTGTTTGAACCTGACCAAAAAGCAAACACTCCGGCATGAATTTAGTATTTCTGGTTGCACAGAAAAAATATACTACTACTCATTTGCAGTCAGCTTTATCAAATGTATTTTAAAGCAGCAGCTGGTGTCAGATTAATTTAAATATTTATATTCTTAACACAATTTCCCATAGTATGGAATTCCCTTTTACTTACAGTACCTGGCTCACTGGCCTGAATACTTTATCGTAGCAGAGGCGCCTGGAGGAGAACTAATGGGATACAGTAAGTATGGGCCATGGCAAACACAATGAATTTGTTCTCACGTTATAATTCTTACTACATTGTCTTTTTTTCTACCTAGTAATGGGAAAGGCAGAGGGTTCAGTAGCTCGAGAAGAGTGGCACGGGCATGTCACAGCTCTTTCTGTGGCCCCTGAATTTAGGCGGCTTGGTTTGGCAGCAAAACTCATGGAATTGTTGGAGGAAATCTCAGAAAGGTAGGCAGATGAGGTAAATTTTCTCAAAAAAACTCATTTATTCTTACAGGAATAAACACCCAAATTGTGTATTTTATAGGTTACTTACCCAATGTAGTCTCTAGTAGTGGACAAGAACAATTTTAGTCTCATGGTTCCATGCAGAAAGAGTAGAGGTTATGATTTAATGAAATTAATGTTCTGTCCAACAGCAAATAATAGATGTCTATTATCCATTTGTTTGCACAAAACATGCAAAATGCATGCATTTTTTGCTAAAAATAATATTCATACTTCCAAAAACCCCAATGTAGAAAATACCCTGGAAAGACACTCTTACAGAATACTGTGTGTTTGAATCAAAATCAGGACTCTTGACCAATTATTGCAGGGAATAGGTGGATCTTCAACTCACACAAAGAGTATTGTGGGAGTCAGATTATTTCTCCCCAAAACCATACAAGTTAGGTTGTTTGGCAATTCCAAATTGGCCTTGTGTGTGTGAGAGAGAGACAGTGAGCCCTGTAATGGACTGTAATAATCCTGTGCAGGTTTAGTTCCTGCTTTGCAACAAGCTCTGCCATCTGTAAATATGCCTTGAATTAAGTGGGTTTAAGAATGTAATGTTTTAGCACCTTATGTGGTATTAAAACTGTACAATTCCTGATCAGACATGCTTGCATATTTTCAGCTCTTATTAATTAACAATTTTAAAAGTGTCCCTTTTTGAATTTGGTTTAAAGTAGCCGTGATTCTTCATTTTCATTTACTGAAATTGATTTTTTTCTTCTAATTAGAAAAGGAGGATTCTTTGTTGATCTCTTTGTACGCGTTTCTAACCAAGTTGCAGTGAACATGTACAAGCAGTTAGGATACAGTGTGTACCGGACTGTGATTGAGTACTACTCTGCCAGCAATAATGAGCCTGATGAGGATGCATATGGCAAGTTTTTTGTTTTTTCCTTAACACTGTCATAACTGTCATAATAGAAAAGTTAGGCAGGCAGGAAACAACAGCTAGTGTTAGTAACCTTTTTTTATGCAGGGGCATAAGTTGTTTTACTATTATAAATTCTATTGAAAGTCATGGACTAATTGGGTAATTTTAGTCATATTTTTCATGTAAAACATATAACCTTATGTCTAGCTCAGAATAACACTAACATAAAAAAAAATTGAGTATATTTTAATTCATATCTGCATTTGCTTTTCTTAAGAATGTAATCGTTTTTCTTTTCTTTATTTAAATTCTGAATAGACATGAGAAAAGCCCTTTCAAGAGATTTGGATAAGAAGTCGATAATACCACTGCCCCATCCTGTGAGACCTGAAGATATTGAATAACTATAAGCTGTGGTTCTTAGACAGATCACTTCAGATTCTTAAGATTTTTTATTTATTGATTACAGAATAAAAGCAATTATTGCCTGTAAAACTATATGTTTTAAGTTTATGTTATGATTCATCCTTACCTTAAAATTTCTAAGTGCACACTTCTGCACACAGGTAAAGCAGAGCAAAGTAGTTATTTATTTTTCAGCATTTTAGGTAGCAATCTAAAGTTATGCTGGTGCACTTCACAGTGTTGTATTATTAATTTTAAATTTGTGTACCAGCCCGGAATATGTAGATATAATCACTCTAGAGAATATAGAAACTTTTACCAAACAGATGATGCAATTGATATAGTTGAACTATAATGCTGTCCAAGAACCACAGCATTGATGATGCATATTACATTAAATTCTGTATACACAATATGTATATTTGTTTAATATTTTAGCTAAATAATAAATTGGATGATACATCTTTACATGTGAAATGTATTTTATTTCCACTGCCTTGTGTTCTTCAGAATATGAAGTAAATATATAGACTTATTCTGCATCTCACACATTTGTGTCCCTCAGAACAAAGTATTTTATTGCGCCCACTCTGTTAGTAAGTACAGTATACTAATATGGAGAGATACCTGGCTGTTTTGGTCATATTAAAAAAAAACAACAACATGTGGAAGCCAGCTTCCCAGCCAAACTTTAAGCAGAATATGCTAGATTTGATGTGTGATTTCTCCCTGGCTTAATTTTCTCTTCTTTGAATGACATTTAACTTGTTAAATAAGGCAATATAGTGTACTTCTGTGCATGAAATTAAATTATACAGTGTCAGAGGAAAAAAAATATAATTTCATAAGAGCATTTCTAAAATATCAGCTGAAATAGACTGATAATTGAATAAGTTGTTTAGAAAGAAAATGAAAATATACAGTAGTAGAAAAAAAAATTCTTATTACATTCTAAAAGTTTTGTCTACTGACTTCACTTACTGTTAATGAAGTCTGTTTCTGCAAGGATATGTTGTACATTAGTATTAAAATCTTAAGTTTAAATATTCTTATACTTGGAAAAGTACTTTCATTAAAAAAAAAAAAAATCAGTAGTGTAGAATTTGAAAGAGTTTGTAGTAAAGGTAAAGTTTACTGTTTTTTCTGTTTGTTAAATGGGCCAAATTGTGTACTTGATAGCCTTAAGCAGGCCCCTCACAGAATCAAAGCTGATCTTACATACCTTACATACTGTACACACGCTTGTTTTTTCTGTGAGTGCAGTAGTCCATTCTTATCAAAAGTATGCCCGATTTTCTCAAACCTAGATGCATGGTGTCTACTTTTGTTTTCTATTGAAACATTTTTTTCCTACATTGGAAAAATAAAATGATTAGAAATGTGATATTTTGGCAGCATAGTTTTCATTATTTACGCTATAAAATATCTGCAGAGATAGCTTATCAATAATTTGAGTCTGGCAAATCTTTTCATTTCAAACAGTGCAGTATTATTTTTAACATTCATTAGAAACAAAATAAACTTGCATATCTGTTAAATATAGGATTTAATAAAATCAATATTGATTATGCAACTGGTAAACTAACCAAAAGAACAAGTTGAAGTGTGCAGAGCTCAACTAAATTAAACTGCCAGCTTTCAGGATCAAGATACAATTACTGGTCTCCAAAATTGGACAAATTGTGATATTTAAGCAAATAAATATAGCAGCACTCATTTTGCACATCTGTTCCCCCTGCAGCTGTCATCCCAGATAAAAAAAAAAGAAAACTAAACATCCTAAGGGTGGGCCATTTATATGGATACATCTTAATAAAATGGGAATGGTAGGTGATATTAACTTCCTGTTTGTGGCACATTAGTATATGTGAGGGGGGAAAACTTTTCAAGTTGGGTGGTGACCATGGTGGCCATTTTGAAGTCGGCCATTTTGGATCCAACTTTTGTTTTTTCAATAGGAAGAGGGTCATGTGACACATCAAACTTATTGGGAATTTCACAAGAAAAACAATGGTGTGCTTGGTTTTAACGCATCTTTATTCTTTCATGAGTTTTTTACAAGTTTTTCTTTGTTTACAGCCATTGACATGTCGCAGAGGTTAACACGTAAGAAGCGGATAGAAATTGTGTTGATTTCTGGTGAACGCAGTAACCAGGTCATTGCAGCAGATTTCAATGCAAGACACCCTACGAGACCACCCATCTCCCATGCTACAGTTAGCAAACTGCTTGCTAAGTTTCGTGAAACTGGTTCAGTGTTGGATTTGCCAAAATGTGGATACATGAAAACTGTCCCTAATGAAGAAACATCAGTGGCTGTCCTAGCTTCATTCAGCAAGAGCCCACAGCGTAGCACTCGCTGCATGTCACTGGAGAGTGGCATTAGTCGAACATCCCTTCGGCCGATATTAGCTACTCACAAATGGCACCCTTACAAACTCCAGCTACTGCAGCATCTCAACGAGGATGACCCAGATCAGCGCACTGAATTTGCAGAATGGGCAAAACAAAAATTGGAACAGGACCCTCAGTTTACGCAAAAGATTTTGTTCAGTGATGAGGCAAACGTTTATGTGAATGGTGAAGTTAACAAACAAAACCACCGCTATTGGTCTGACACTAACCCACATTGGATAGATCCCTCCAAGACTGCGGGGGAAAAAAAAATTGATGGTATGGTGTGGTATATGGGGTACAAAGATAGTGGGGCCATTCTTCATCAATGGAAACCTCAAGGCCAATGGATATGTGAAATTGCTACATGATGATGTGTTTCTCTCTTTATGCACTGAAGCTGGCACGTTCCCTGAGTTTTTCCAGCAAGATGATGCACCACCACATTATGGTTGTCAGGTCCGAGCATTCCTAGATGAACAGTTTCCTGGAAAGTGGTTGGTATCGTGGGCCAGTTGAATGGCCCCCAAGGTCTCCCGATCTGACCCCCTTAGACTTTTATCTTTGGGGTCATCTGAAGGCAATTGTCTATGCTGTGAAGATTCGAGATGTGCAGCACCTGAAACTACGGATACTGGAAGCCTGTGCTAGCATTTCTCCTGCGGTGTTGCTATCAGTGTGTGAAGAGTGGGAGAAGAGGGTTGCATTGACAATCCAACGCAATGGGCAGCACATTGAACACATTTTATAAGTGGTCAGAAACTTGTAAATAACTCATGAAAGAATAAAGTTACGTTAAAACCAAGCACACCATTGTTTTTCTTGTGAAATTCCCAATAAGTTTGATGTGTCACATGACCCTCTTCCTATTGAAAAAACAAAAGTTGGATCCAAAATGGCCACCATGGTCACCACCCATCTTGAAAAGTTTTCCCCCTCACATATACTAATGTGCCACAAACAGGAAGTTAATATCACCAACCATTCCCATTTTATTAAGGTGTATCCATATAAATGGCCCACTCTGTATAATTTCACTGATTGTAGAATCCCGTGAAAATGTAAGTGCACACCAAGAAAGATTTTTTCTTTGTTTCACATATGTGGACATGTCAAGATTTGAACAGTGTCTATAGATAAAGGTGATATAGCAAACATTATACTACATTTACAATGGTCAGAATCCTCCTGCTGCCACCAAAATGTCACAACCCACCTGCGGGAGCAGGTGTGCTACTAGTAGTCAGGACCAACTGTGATCATTCCCAGATAAGATGTTAAAATCAAAGAAGTTGCAGTTTAGTACTAACAATGCTCCTGAACTTTCAAGGTGCAAAAATACATACAGTGAAAAGAATGACAAGTCACAAAAAATATATATATCCAGGAAGAATGTTAAGGCTATCCTACTATGGTAAGAAAACAAGGGTTTAGCAGCCTTAAATACTATTTACAATAAAGTAAGGCTCTGAAGCAGTCTTTAACCTAAGCTAAAAAATAAGACTTCCTTAAAAACAACAGTAGTCAATACTGGCTTATTGTGTTTTTTTTTTTTTGTTTTTTTTTAAATACATACAAACGCTCCAGGCACTGAGACACCCCGTCTCCCTCACCACTGTGTGCTCAGCTTTTCAAAGCTGACATGTACTGTACTGTACTCTCACCACCAACTGCTATGGGGGACGGGCAAGCCCCCTAACTCCTTACAAAAAGCAATCCTATCTCTAGGTCTACTCCAAATGGGCGTCAACATTCTTATCCTTGCAGAAAGAGTAAGAAAACTTTGCAACACAACGATAACAAAACCAAACCAAAAGCAACAGACTTAGCTAAAATTCGTATATCACTATAGACACTCAAGCCACAAGACACCAACAAGAAACCTAGCCTTTGAAATAAAAATAATACCGACAACATACTGCACTCAGCCCCTCTGTAATCGACCTTTCACATAACCACGCGAGCACACACGTGTCTGAGCGGCACGCCGTGTTTAAAAGTGACAAATGCTCCCCACCTACAAAAACATGCCACCAAGAAGAAAAAGAACAAAAATAAATAAATGTCCATGGAGATTGCGAAACCCTCAGTGATTGTGCGCTTATTAAAAGATCCTTATTTATACAAATCTCCTTAGAAAAACTGCCATCTGTAAAGTGTAACTGGAAAGTGCATGCCCTATGCAGCATTCACAGGCTTCTCCTTAAGCAGTGGCTTTGGAAGGCGCCTTGTCTGTGTCTCGAGGAGATCTGCGGTCTCAAACATGGCAATACTAAGGTTTGCCCATCAAGATCTAGGCAAAGACCTGGGGCCTCATGTATAAACGGTGCGTACGCACAGAAATGTTGCGTAAGAACTTTTCCACGTTCAAATCGCAATGTATAAAACCTACACTTGGCGTAAAAAGCCACGCACTTTCCACGGTACCTCATGCCTTGTCGTACGCAAGTTCTCCGCTCGGTTTTGCAAACTGGCGGCACCCAGCGTCAAAGCAATGGTACTGTTCTTGTGTTATTTTCATGACGCGGCTTTATAAACACACAGAAACTAACCGCATATTGTTTATTAGTGTAATGCATCTGATTGTAATTAACTCGTAACAATATAATGGTCCAGGGAACAGCCATAGTATTCCAAATACCATAACTGCTTTAGTGTTGTTACTCCTTTTTCTTCTTCTTCTTCTTCTTCTTTCAGCTCCTCCCATTAGGAGTTGCCACAGCGGATCATCTTTTTCCATATTACTCTCACTGCACGACTCGGAGTATTTATATCACTGTATCTGAGTGTGAATCACAGCAGCAGCTGATCGGAAAGAGAATTATCGGTATACAGCTTTAAGGACACGCAGTCTCAGCCACTGCAAAACGTTTTAAAGCCTTTCCTGTACGGACCTCTGCGGTGGGTTGGCACCCTGCCCGGGATTGGTTCCTGCCTTGTGCCCTGTGTTGGCTGGGATTGGCTCCAGCAGACTCCCGTGACCCTATTCGGATTCAGCGGGTTAGGAAATGGATGGATGTACAGACCTCGCGGTTCAGAAATAGTTTAATCCCAAGAACTTTAAATGCACTCAATCAATTGCTCCTTGTAGAACGGTTTGTACTTATAAGTACAATCACCCCACTGTAAACTTGCACTATAGTTATAATATCGCACAACCTGGGCCACTTTATAAAGCGCGTATTTACATATGATGACGATATTTTTAAGGTGAAATGCAGCAAAATATGTTTGTTAAATTATACACATAAAACTTTAACTTCATTTAAATAATCTATATTCTTCACTGGGAGTGTCGTGAAGGATAGAATAATTAAACATGTACTATAAAGATATTTCAATGTTCTTTAAACGTTTTGAAGAATCGGCGCTAAACTTACAGATGGCTTAACGTCTATTACAGAGCTGATTGTATGGCGATCGGTTACTTGGGGAAAGAAAAGCAAGGACTCTTGGGGCGGCCACGCCAATATATATTGAATATAGTATAGAAAGAGAAAATAACAACACAGCTAAAAACGCAGCGACAAATTTCGACAAAAGATAAATGTGTTTCATGAGCACGAGGCTCATGAAACACATGTTTAATAATGTGCTTTAGCTCCTATCATCATGAAAATGACATCACGTATACATCTCAGTATTTTAGTTATTCAGAGAGCTGTACTATCACAAATGTAATGGACTCTGTGTCCAGTTGGAGGAAGAGAGCCGGTTTAAGAAGCAAGTAGTGATTCACACACATAGATCACATACAAGTAGAAGATCAAATACAAAACAAAGCATTTAACGTGCTACTTTAATTACGATGTGATTTGAGAAACTGGTTAATTAAACGATTTTAAGATGAAGTTTATAATGTTCTACTAAATGACAAAATAAACTACGTGATTAAAGTGGAAATGTCGAGATTGAAGTTGACATTTCGTGCTTTTTCCCCACCGTGTGCCTTTTTTCTCTGTACCCTAATAAACTTTCATATGACACTCAGACAGTGGGCTTACAACTCTTCTTTTCACGGCGACTTTGATATGTGACTTCTTTTTTATTTCCGGCACTGTGCGATTTTGTGAATGTGAGCTTTCAAGTTTCTCCAACACGCTATGTCACTCGATCATCTTCATTTTGTTGATTATACCACGGCTTATTTGAACAAATAGTATGTTTTTCCTTTGCCTCCACTTGGCATTCGCTGAAATTCTTATATTTTCCCCGTGCTTTTCCCATTGTCTTTTCACAGAAGGCTGCGCTTAAGGGCGATTTATATTGATTTGCATATTCAAAGAGGCGTAATTCTGGGAGGATTTGGGGCGTTACATAATGCGCGTGCACGAGCGTTAGTTTTCACGCTGATCGAGATTTATGTGGCGGAAGAACGTGGAAGTTGGAGTACGCACAGATTCCTGCATCTGGATTTTTCTGTGCGTAAACACATTTCGGCTTTTGTGCTTACGCCATGTTATAGTGTGAGTTCTATGCACTGCGTTATACATGAGGCCCCAGGACTTCTGGAACAATGTGGTCTGGCCAGATGAGATAAAGGTAAAAGGTATATTGCCATAGTACCAAGAGACATTTGGTAGAGACTAACCTGCATCAACTCAAAAGAACCCAATACCAACTGTAAAGCAAAGTGCATCAGTGCCTGGGCAGCTCACCATCATAGAATCCACTGTGAATCAACTGAAAGTGGACCTTGCAACATGACAGTGACCCTAAATGTCACAGTAATCCCACAAAGTAATGGTTGAAAACGAAGGTTCTGGACTGGCCAAGTCAACCCAACTTCTAAATCCTGATGCTGAGTGGGGGAATTGAAACATGCAAGACAACCCCTCGGACACTGCACAGCTAAAAGAATGCTGCCTGGATGAATGTCAGTTAATGTCAGAGACTAGTACACAGTTACAGGAAATGCCTACTTGAAGTTGTTTATGTAAAAGGGGGCAATACCAGCTATTAGAGCAAAGGGTGTACTTAAATTTTCCGCAGATGGAAATGGCACATCTGTTCATTTTTCTGCTGGGTAATTTATTAAAAATAAACTTTTCCTTTATTTTTTAAATTACATCATCTTTATACTTTTTAAATGAAGATCAAATCTTAGTATGTCCACAAATGTTTATAATAAAAAAAAAAGGGATGTACATACTTTTCACATGATTTCACTGTATGCTTTCATGAAATCGGGATTCAATTCACAAATGGAAAATAAACCAAAATAAAAACCTGAGATGTGAGGCCAAATGCATGTCCATTTGTTTAAGCTAAACGAAATCAAACTGCCAGCTTCTCCCTGAGCTGGAACCCTAGAAAAAGAACTGAATTTATGTTTTCCATTGGCAGGCATCAAAGGAAAAAAACTTCTCATATACTGTACCAGCCTGAACCATTTTAGGTCTTGAAGACCACTAGTAAAACACACATCATTGCAGTGTCTGAAAGAATGAAAGCGAATCATCAAAGGATTATAACTTTGTCTTTTAAACCTTTTTTTTGATATTTAGTATCAACACACTTCATACACTGTTAATAGTAAAGTAGGTTTAGAGTGGTAGTACTATTGGCACGTTTAGACTACAGTAAAACTCTTATTTGCATGCCCAACCAACGTGCAAGAAGATGCCAATCTCTGGTAATTCTTTTACAAGTTATTGCACCTTACAAATATATTTAAGAAAAAAAAAAAAGTTATTCTAAAACATTTTCAAATTAAAAAAAAAAAAGAAAAACTGGGCTGCCAGTCTGGTCATAGTAAACAGTGAAATTTTTAAACTTCCTCTTTAACTTATAAAGGCATTGGAAAGATATTATAGAATGGTTTTTGGGTTATTAAGGCTTATTTTTCTTCTATGTTTGCTATATAAATTGACATTTATAAATGACAAAAAATATTTACCTTAATCACTTTGCACAAAATGAATCCATCCACATTTCTTTTACATATCCAAATTACTGATTTTCTGTTAGCCACACTGAAAATTACATCAAGAGTAATAAGTCTTCAGAATTCAAGAACAATTTATTTGGCTAACATGTGATACACACAGAAACAGATGTATAAAGTGGTCAGACTAAAATTCCTTTTTACAAAAGAAGACACAGAGCCGACACAGAGCCAACAGCTGCAACTGGGAATGTTACTTCTGTCACCTTCAACAATCACCTGCATGACTGGATAGAAGCAGGTTTATTTTAAGCAGTATCCGTAATGCTGGAACCTAGCAATGTCTTTGTGGTCAGTTTGTTTTGACAAGCCAGGAAGTATTAACACCAGTGTAAGAGCCAACAAACATTACTGAGGCCAAGCTGCATGGATTGTTTTCTCATTTATAATATACAGCACATAAAAACAGTTTGACAAGGGAGCATACAGGAATGTTGTAAGAGTCAGATATGCATTATTCAGTGTGGTATAACGGTTAAGGCTATGAACTTCAAACTGTGAGGTTGTGGGTTCAATTCCTATTACTGACAACGTGTGACCATGACTAGGTCACTTACCTGTGCCCCAGTTGAAAAAAAGAAACATTATTAGTCCCCTTGGGTAAAAGCAATAGCCAAATAATAATTCTCATTTGTGGGTAACAGTAAAAAATCAAGCTACCATGAGACAATAAAAGATCCTATCTTGAGAGGGTGCCTGAGGAATAGCTTTCTGCTAACAGCACATATAATATACCTACCAAAAGCAGAGTGCCATTAACGAGAGAGTGTGAATGGAGTACAAATGTTAATGTAAGTGACTACACACTTAACTTTTAAACATTGTCCCATTTGCTCCTCTCATCTTTTTAACTGATTTACTATTGCTGTATCTTTGCTATTTTTCACCTCTCCCCTCACATTTATCCTCAGTTGATCCATGTAGATTTTCTACTACCTAGATTCAAAAGACATAAATCAAGAAAGACAATAGCAAATAATTCAAAATAGTGAAATTGTGAATTATTTGCTATTGTCTTTCTTGATTTATGTCTTTTTCAGATTATTTTAACTGCCTGGTTTCAGCAGCCAATCATCCTTTTCCCAATATAGAAATCCTGTCTTCTTTAGATTTGTTTAACCACCTGATTTTGGCAGCGAATCGTTTTTTTTCTAACGTAGAAGTCGTTTCTTGTTGAGATTCGTTTAATCGCCTGGTTTTGGCAGCCAAGCGCTTTTTTCCAACCTAGAAGGCCTCTCTTGAGATCCGTTTAATGGCCTTGTTGATTGCATGTCTTCCAAGGTAGTTTCAATACCCATTTCTTGCACGGAGTCTTCTCCCCTTTTATGAGTGACTGTGTAAGTACCGCGTGTACTAAACAGTAAATTAGTAAAGGAGAAAGGACTAAACACTAAGGAAAAAGAAGGGCAAGACCACGTCAGCTGCGGAGCTCAGCTCGGAGCGAAATGAAGTGAATGGGAGAGGAGATGATCACGTGACCCCCATCCGCCTTAACTCTCAATCCCTCCACAAACACAGTCTCTCGGATCCCAACGCTCCTTTATATATATATATATTGTAAAAGGACCGAGGAGACAGCAATAAGGGTTGGGGTTTCCGGCCCCGTATATTGTACAGAAAAAAAACAGGTCAAAAATAAACAAAACAGTTCATAGCGCGCGACTCCTCCGCCGCGCCATTTTATTGGGGAGGAGCGGAAGTGGAGGGATGCTGGGAAGGACCGCAAGGGAGGATGGGAAGGATGACGTCAGGGCAAGATGGCGGAGGAAGGGCGGAAGTATCGCACTGCGGTCAATCCAGGCCTATGGTGCAGGAAGGTCTTTCTTTCTACGGGGAAGCAGAGGGAGAAAGTTAATACCCCACCATTCCCTGGCGGCGAATGGTTTCCCAGGTGTTATCGAATCAATCCGCGCCTCCTACTCGGCGTGACACGATCCCCCTTAGCCCAGGACCGCCAGGTCGGGCGGACCTAACCGAGAGGTCGTGAATACGAGAGGGCATCGGCATTGGCCTGAAGGGTGCCCCCCGATAAGTGACAGTGAACTTATACGGCTGTAAGTCCAGGAACCACCTGGTGACCCGCTGGATTCACTCTTTGTGTAGGGACATCCACTGAAGTGCAGCGTGATCAGTCACCAGAGCGAATTCGCACCCAGCAGGTAGTAACGGAGGTGGGTCACTGCCCACTTAATGGCCAAGGCCTCCCTCTCCACTGCCGCGCACGGGTCCCCGGTCCATCAGTTTCCGCTAAGGTACATCACAGGGTGCTCGACACCATCGACGCTTTGGCTCAGCACGGCACCCAGGCCTGTGTCCGCGCCGGTCTGGAGAATAAACGGAGCCCAAAATCGGGCGTCCGTAACACAGGTGCCGACGCGTTAGGGCCTTCTTTAGGTCACTGAACGCTGTTCTGCTTTGTCGGTCCACACCACGATAGGGAGCCTTTTGTCAGGTCAGTCAAGGGTGCTGCTCTTCGAGAAACGGGAACAAACCGGCGGTAGTAACCCGCAAGCCCCAAGAAAGCCTGCACCTGTTTCTTGGTACGGGACGGGCCATTCTAAGATGTCTTTAACTTTGGAGCTCTGTGGCCGCACCTGTCCTTGTCCCACGAGGTAGCCTAAATATTTGGCCTCCTTTAATCCAAAAACACTTCCGGGGTTTATGCGGAGGCCGGCTTTAGCCAGTGTTCGGAGGACAGCTGCGACCTGCAGTAGATGCTCCTCCCAGGTGCCGGAATAGATGACAACGCCATCCAGGTAGGCGGCACTATAGGACTGGTGGGGCTTCAGCACTCTATCTACCAGACGCTGGAAGGTCGCCGGGCCCCGTGCAGCCCAAATGGGAGGACCTTGTACTGCCAGTGCCCGCTAGGGGTGCTAAAGGCCGCTTTCTCCTTTGCGGATGCCGTTAAAGGAATTTGCCAATACCCTTTGTCATGTCAAGGGTAGTCAGATATCGAGCCGCACTCCAGCCGCCAAGGAGGTCGCCAATGCGGGCATGGGGTAGGCATCGAACTTGGAGATCTGATTCAGACGCCTAAAGTCATTACAGAACCTCCAGGAGCCGCCTGGCTTGGAGACGAGGACAATAGGGCTGGACCAGGGACTATGGCTCTCTTCAATTATGTCCATGTCCAACATACGCTTCACCTCCAGTTCGACCTCTGCGCTGCTTTGCCTCCGGAGTCGGTAGGGCCTCTCCCGGACGATTACCCCGGCTCCGTGACTATATCGTGCTCAATCAGCGCGTCCGCCGGGTGACTCGCCACTACCTCGGGATGGCTCGGAGTGTTTGGGCTAACTCCTGCCGCTGCTTGGGGTCAGCTCTTCGCCGAGGTTAAGGGCAGTTGTGCTTGCGAAAGGGAGAGTGACCTATGGGAGCTGGGGCTCCTCTCTATCTCCAGGGCTTTAACAGGTTGACATGATAGATCCTCTCACTCGGTCGACGCATTGGGCTGTTTCACCAAATAGTCGACGCAGTCCTTTCTCTCCTTAACCTCGTAAGGCCCTTGCCAGTGAGCGAGCAGCTTCGAAAGTGGGAGGTCGGGACGAGCACCATAACTCGGTCCCCGGCGAACTCCCTGAGGACGGAGTTGCGGTTGTAACACCGGCCTGCGCTGCTTGCGCACGAGTCACGTGCTCTTTTAGGAGGGGCCTGATCTTTGTGAGTCGGTCGCGCAGTTGCGCCACGCATCAAAATGTTAGAGGAGGGAAGAGCCTCGCCTCCCAGCCTTCTTTTAGGATGTCGAGGATTCCCGGGGTTGTCGCCCGTATAGTAATTCAAATGGGGAGAAGCCTGTAGAGGCCTGGGGTACCTCCCGTAGGCAAAAGCACGAGCGGGAGGAGCTGGTCCCAGTTCCTGCCGCCGCTGACTACCTTGCGGAGCATCTGCTTAAGCGCCTGATTAAACGCTCACCAACCCGCCAGTTTGCGGGTGATAGACTGACGCTTTCAGGTGCTTTATCTGCAGTAATTTGGCTACCTCCTTGAACGTATCCGAAGTGAAGGGCGCACCCTGGTCCGTGAGGACCTCCTTGGGTATGCCCACGCGCGTGCAAATTAACCAGTTCCCGTGCGATGCTTTTAGTATTAGCGAGCGCAGGGGAACCGCCTCTGGGTACCGGGTGGCATAGTCCACCATGACTAGGATATACTTGTGGCCACGGGTTGAGGGCTCCAGGGTCCCACCAAATCGACCCCTATCCTTTCAAAGGGGATGTCCACGAGGGGAATAGGGACTAGAGGAGCACGGTCCCTCCTAGGAATCTGGCGGGTCTGGCACTCCGACAGGATTGACAGAACCGCCGGACCTCCTCATTGATCCCAGGCCAGTAAAAGCGGAGCTTAATCCTCTCCAGTGTTTTTTCGGCCCCGAGGTGGGCGCCTAGGAGGTGAGCATGTGCCAACTCGCATATCTCCCGCCGGAAGGTACGCTGAATTAGCAACAACTTCCGCACCTC
The DNA here is from genome assembly GCF_016835505.1 of Polypterus senegalus. NCBI lineage: Eukaryota > Metazoa > Chordata > Cladistia > Polypteriformes > Polypteridae > Polypterus > Polypterus senegalus. The sequence goes on along the minus strand of NC_053156.1, from coordinate 146,666,487 downwards.
GCCTCATGGGTAGCCACCGGTACAACAGATCATTCTCAAGGACAAAGAAGGGTTCCCGCGTGTGGATCCGTCCGCTGTTGAGCTGTTAGGCAGAACGACGCATTCCGGCAAAGCGCAGGGAGTCATCATTCCACTGCTCCCTCTTAAAGGAGGCCGGCGTGGACCGAAATTGATGGTCCAGGCGCCGAGAGGGTCTTGGGGCCTGGGCCCGGGAAGAGTTCCCTGGCTAGTCCCTTCTCCGCGGAATCTTCCGGTCAAGGTCCGTAGCCACGAAAGGTCCCCGAGACACCAGCGCCCATAGGGCCTGCCCTTGTGCACGGCGTGGAGGCCGCGGGAGGGTGCCTTTTCCCCTCATAACAAGATCCAACGAGGCCCCGGAGCGCGAATGGCTTACCGCTGATTCTTTTAGACCAGTCTTGTCCCAAAATCACTGGGAAGGGGGTCAGGTAACACAGCGACCGTCATTTGATTGGTTCCCCCTTCCAGGTGACATAGCAGTGAGCGGAACGATATGACCTAGTCCCCCCATGCACACAGGTGACCAACAAATGCTGTTTTAACCACTGTTGCGGTAAGACAAAGCGGCGAGCAACAATGGTAATGTTGCTGCCGGAATCAAACAAAGCCACCACGGCGTGCCCATTTAGCAACACCACTCCCGTGATTCGACTCGCCAAGGGATGCGGCGGGTACAATACCTCTCCGATGTCCAGCTGCAGTCCATAGGCTCCGGGCGATGTGATGGGGCAGTTTGGCAGCAGGTGACCGGTCTCGCCACACTTGAAACAGCGGGCGGACCCGCCTCTCTGGCTCTGGCTGGCGCTTCTGCAGCGCCGAGGGGCTCGGGGTGGCCGCCCGTCCCTGCCGGTTCCCGCGAGCAGGCTTTTCTGACCCCCCAAGTCGGAGGACCGCCCACTGACGCTCCAGGACGCCGAGGAGGCCCGACATGTTCTGATAGGCGTGTCCCCGACCTGCTGGGCGAGGGAACTGGGCATCGCATTGACCAGGCCTTCACAGGCCACCCGCCGACCACTTTCCGCCCGTCGGGCCTCTGGCCGTAGCCAGCGCCCATCTTGCCCCAGAACTCAACGCCTGGGCGAAGGGCTTTTCAGGGTCAAAGACCCAGTTCCGCCATTCGCCGCCTGCTGGCCCGGCTAATGCCGTAGCGGGCCAGTATTTCGGGCTTGAGGAGGTCGTAATTAGCGGCCTCCTCCTCAGGGAGGTCATAATAGGCCCGCAGCGGGGTCCCTTCAGGTATGGCGCCAGGATGGACGCCCACTCGGACCGCTGCCACTGCTCCGGGTGGCCGTCCTCTCAAACATGCCCAGGTAGGCGACGGCGTCCTCGAAGGGCCCATCGGACTAAAGGATGAGGCGGCTGCCTGGCGGGTCTGGTCTCGCCCGTTGGGCTTCCACTAACCTGGCCTCGTGGCCTCCAGCTCCCGGTGGTGGCGGCTTGCGCAGCTGCAGCGCCTGGAGCTGGTCATTCATTCCTGCAGCACGTGTTGAGGTCCTGTCCCTCCGTCATTCCGGGATCTCTATCCTGCCGACTCGCCAGATGTAAAGGACCGAGGAGACAGCAAGGGTTGGGGTTTCCGCCCCGTATATTGTACAGAAAAAAACAGGTCAAAAAATAAACAAAACAGTTCATAACGACGCCGACTCCTGGCGCCGCGCCATTTTATTGGGGAGGAGCGGAAGTGGAGGGATGCTGGGAAGGACCGCAAGGGAGGATGGGAAGGATGACGCCAGGGCAAGATGGCGGAGGAAGGGCGGAAGTATCGCACTGCGTCAATCCAGGCCTATGGTGCAGGAAGGTCTTTCTTTCTATGAGGAAGCAGAGGGAGAAAGTTAATACCCGCCATTCCCTGGCGCTAATGGTTTCCCAGGTGCTATCGAATCAATCCATGCCTCCTACTGCGTGCGTGACAATATATATGATAATATATATATATATATATATATATATATATATATATATATATAGATTATTCTAAAAACACTTGGAACTATTAGCTTACTTATAGCCTGGAATTAAAGTGCAGACATTTTTAATTTAAAATTTCCATCTTATCCCACAACTTCGACATCCATACAACTTCAACAGAATATTGCAGAAAACTGACAATGAAGTTAGTAATGTCCTGCATAATAACCATTTTAATTAGCCCAAGTATAACTAATGACCCACCAGGTTGAAAATCCAGTTATTATTTCAGTGTAAATTCAGCCGTAAATTACAATTCGTCCAAGGATTTGAGCTCTAAATACTAAAAAGATAAATAAATAAAAATGTAATTTCCACAATTTTCCAGTGAAGGGTAAATAAAGCAAAGAGTAAATAAACATTAGTGTGTTTCAAAAGGACAACAGAACAAAGATACAGGAGGGTAAAGATCGGAAAATCAGTAATAAAAGAAAAAACACCACAACCTAACACCGCCATCCAGGTCCTGCTCACATTAGGATTCTTCCAACTCTTCTGAACAACCAAGACGACGACTGTTTAGAGGTGCTACCAAAAGACCAGTAACAACTCTGAAAGAGTCACTGGAGTTCATTGCAGAGTGCAAGTGATCCTAATTCCAAGCACTCCACAAATTCATCATAAAGCATCATATACCTAATAACACAATCCACCTGCCCCAAAACTGGATTTAAGAATGTTGTTGTTTAATATGTAACTTATTGAAACATAAAAATATGGAGTTATATGGAAAAAAGTCTGAAAATCTGAGGCATTTATGCAACAAAATACTATATGTATATCCATAACATTTAGCCAGATACTTTTTCCATATCTTGGCAATGTAATCTCAAAAGTTGTTATCAACACTGGAAGAGACTCCAGTCTGTCAAAAATCCACCCACAGTCACCTACACAAGGCCTTTTCACTGTCACAAATTAGCCTAAGATTTTCGATCTCCTGAAAGTTTCCAGAAAAAAAAAATCCATGTGGATGTACAAGAGCCTTAGTCACTGATTGGACCAGAAATTAAATCAAAGTTCCTGGGGCTGTGGCACTTCAGAAATGCAATGGCTACCTCACAAAACTATTAACTATCCCAATGATGTTAGTTAACAAAGTAAAGAAAGCATACACTTATACAGTATTTTAAATATATGCTTATACTACAGTATATATATACACTTTATATAACTTATATAGCACAGATAAATCAGAATTAGGCCTGCAACTTTAAAAGATGTTTTGAAACAGAAATTATCATGTTATACCTTAAAAAACACTTTAAAAGAAATATGTTTACTTTTTATGCAGGTGTTTATATCACAAGGTGAAAGAACTGATTAGTTCAACCTAAAAAAAACTATTTTTTTAAAAAACATTTGGCATTTTCCACCAAAATATCAAATACATTCAAAATGTTTACAATGTTGGGTATACCAAACACTTGTTTATTTTTCTGTCAAATCCATGATTTTTAAGCATAATCATGAATTACTGTACATCCACACACACTCTCTGATCATTTCCCTTTAACTTAAGGTCAGTTTTGATTTGTGAAATGTCATCAAGACACCAAAAATATTTTGACCATAATGAAAACAATTTATTAATTTTTACATTAAAAAAAATAAAATATTTGACAGGATAAGTAAGCACTTTGCTAAGATGCACTTTCAGCTTCGGCAGTATCATCATTGTCTTCATCAGCAGGGCTGGTCTGTTGCTGTTTTTTCCACATTTTAGCCATTGCAAGCAATTTGAGATGAGGCTGGTTGGCAGCATCTTCAGGGAAAATGTAATCATAATACTCTTCCCAGCCAGCATCCGACTGGAAGAAGGGAGGAGGAAAAAAAAAACACTGGAATTAACAATTTATACAGAAACTTAAACACAAAAGTATCTATGGAAAGTAGCTACTATACATAATCCAAAGATACTTCACAAATGCAGAACTAGAGTGTAGTTGTTCATACACACTTTAAATTTACATGCCAGTGAGCTGACTTACTTTTGTTCATATAGTATATCAGTAGTGTAAGTAAAGCCAGTGCCACAGCCCTTATATTCAACTGCCATAATGATTCTTTTATTTAAGTGCACATATTGTCAGATAGGTACTTTATTGAAACGAAGGAGAAACTGCACATATTATGTAATCAGCAAAATAAATCAAGTCCATAATCTTTTTAAATAAACATTATCAAGATGGCAGAAAATAGATGATCCAGCCAGAGAATAGATTTATGGGCTTATAGGGTAAAGTAGCAATGTTTTAACCTGGTGGTACAGCCTTTTGTTAAAAGATACTCCACACATCAATCAGGATGCCATACAAAATGATGTGAGGCCTTTTTCATGACAAAACATATCTTATTTACAAACCCTTCTCTCTGCTTCTACCTATAGAGGGTCCAGGCCAGCGCAGACCTCCTGACTGACATGTCCCATCTGTACCACCCCACATTTGTATACACAAAATAACAGATAACTAATATTCAAAGATTACTATTACATTTATTTTTTTCTTTTTAATGAAATAACTCTCATACCCTAACATCATTATTTGATTAGAAATGTGTTTTTACTTCATCCAGTAGTAAATATTTTACAGAATCTACCACAAATGTTATGAATAATGGCAATATTCATTGACAAATGTTCTGGATGGAAATAAAAATGCTTTCAAATGAGAAACGGCTGTAAGGTAGGGACTCAATCAAGACACATAAATTAAATTATAAAACAATGTGTTTTGTTAGTCCATTTTTGTTGGCCTTGTTTTAATATATAATATTACAATTGTGAATTCTCTGCTAGACACTGTAGAACTTGTTATTAATTAACATTAATTTAATTAAATTAATTAAACTGAATTTTATGAACACAGGATTTTCTGGTTTATCCATCAATCCATTTTCCGGAATTATATTTTTCAATACAGGATCACAAACTGTTAGAGCCTATCTTGGCAGCATTGGCAAAAATCCGAAAACAAGTCTGAATAAGACACCAGCCCATCACAGGGGACACTCACACTTTGTCATACATGGCCAACTAAACAAACACACACAGCACTGGGATATGACAGGAAACCAAAGCCTCTGGTAACAAGCCAATGCAATCAGAAGTACAACATATAAACTCCACAGAGAAATAGGGCCAAGAACCAAACCATGTTTCCTGGAGCTGGAAGGCAGAAGCAAATATTTCACCATCTTCAAACCCAACTGTAAATGAAATATGAAGACTTACGCCATCTTCGGCTTGCAGCTTTCTTCTTTTCTTGACTTTCTCTGGAATCAGTTTCCTTACTCTCTCTTTTGTTGCCTCAGTACCGAATTCTGATTCAAAGTCTCTCCAAGATTCCAGCAATAAAAGTCTCTCTTCCTTTTCTTCACAGTTACGCAGAGCCTTGTTAGCTTCTTCATAAATCTGCCGGCATTTCATCAAGCGCTCCCCGCTTTCCACAGACAGTTCAAACTGAGCATAGCTAATCCAAACCTATAATATAACAATGCAGTAATTTGAAACTAAATTATTGGAAAATTAAATGATCAAAAGAACAAACACAAATATTATGTAACATAACACTCTTCAGTCTGTTGGGATGTGACATGTAAAGTCTAAACAAATATACAACAGAATTACGGTAAAATATATTCTTTGGTGCAGGCCTTATCATGATTACTTTTGTGTAATTTAAGGTGCTTCTTTATTGTATTTAAGGACAAAAGCAAATCTATACTGTGATAACTCATTTAACTTGCATTAAATAATATACAACTGATACTTATGTAAAAAATATTGCACTCCAAAAGCTGACCGAAAACAAATTGTCAACTATTCCATTAGGCAATTACGCAGTCAGTACAGGCCACCTACAAATTAAATACAAGGACTGTTTTCCTTTGATTTTTAATTGCTATTGTTGGTGGTCTTTTGCCACATTCATAACCCTGCATGCTTTTTTCCATCATTACCATGTGTGACCTATGACGCTGTCATCAGTTGATTGACGTCTTTCAAGACATGCATCAGCCTAAGAATGCAGAACCTGCCAACCTGGACATTTTTTTGTCTGACTTCTACTCTTCTTATATGAACCTAATGATTGAAAATATCTTGCATGAAAAGTTAATATGTTGCACTACACCAGCAACCTACCTTTTTTGGTTTTGTGTGAATTCTACCAAATGCAGTGATGCCAGATGGTGCATGAACACAATTAGCTGTGCATGCTCTGAGCCTTTGTGCATGCAAGCACAATTCAAGATAAATATGGCAAAACTACACACTTTCAGGTCACAGTATGACTTTCAGAAACAAATAAAAGTTTTACAACTATATCAGTTTCACACTTTTAAAAGATAAGGAGATTAAAGTGACATTTACCATTTGTTTGCTGCATTCCTGTAAACCATAACATAGTCTTGTAACAAACTAAATTATATCAGATTTAAGACAATTTCAAATGCTTGCATAAAACGTTTTTTTAGGATACTGAAGCTCCACAAATAAACAATATGAGAGGGACTCTACACAATAGATAATAGAGGATGCTTTATTCTTTTGATAACTAGGCTTGCTTCACTCACCAAACCCTGGGTTTGGTCCTGTGGAAATACAATTTAAATTATTTTTTTTCATGGGACTTGTTACATATACATTATGTTTACTTTTGATAATGCAACTTATAACTGGCTGTGAGTGAATATTGTTTCAATAAAAATAAGACTTTTCTGATAAAACAATCTACTTATGAAAGTGGGAATATCCAGAGCTGATGTAGCAGGTGGCAATGTTCTCAAGAAGCTGCGGATTTCTGGCCATTGTGAATTGAAAATCATTGTAAAAAATAAATATGGCCGACCGATAGTTCTGGATATTGCCATTGCATCATGATATAACTGTTGCAATGCTCTTGGACTACCTTGATATGATGATGGTAATATTACTGCTATGCCTATTTTGAATTTGTCTGAACTATTGATATTTGAATTTTGAACGTGATCAATGAGACCTTGCATATGTTCCGTTCTAAGTTTAGCTTGATTCGATTTAATAAAGAAGAGACGATTAGCTGCAACTTTTACATACGCATTCATAATGTAATTTTGTGATAGATGTTGAGATGATAGAAGTGGGTTAAATACATGGGAAAGTTTTGCTAATTTTGACCTGAAAAATTGTGTGGGTGTTATTTGTTTTGCTGAATGCGTTTGTTTTAAATTGTACGACCATCCTGTTTCACCATCTGAGAAAAACAAAGGTACAGGGTTGGCATGTGGTGATGTATTCGACATAAATGACGAAGCATGCTTTGCCTTTGGATATACACAAATATCTACTCTGTCTTTAATATCTCCGTCTTTCGAAAGTATTATCACTGACAATTTGTCACATGTGGGTTTATGATAAATGCAACTGTGATCTTTCGGATACATTCAGACATCCAAGAAATCTCTTTGTCCGTGTGTTGCTGGTAAATCTAGTGTAAAGTGCGATACGTTTTGATGTATGGATTTGTAGCCATTATTGGCTGTATAATATCCATTACGTCAGATTGTTTAACTGTTTTGATTCTGTGTTGCAGCGCTTCTTCGTGATCATAAAGATACACCTGACCAAACTGTGTTTTTTTTCTGAAATTAAACTTGTCATAGCTGTAATTGTTGCGGAAACACAGATTCTTATACCGTATGGTCCATTATTGTGTAGATCAACGTTTTGTGCACTGAATGATGCTAACGTGAAACTACTATTGTAGACGCGTATATTTTACTTGTAGTGTTTGTTGATTTCACTTTCACCAAACAATACATCTTTTAATTCTTGCGGAAACACCCCTTCATTGTGAAGCAGTAGTACTTTTCCCTGATGGAAACAAGTAGACGATCTACAAGTCTCTGACTTAAACTTTAAAGCCTTACAATATCTGCATACTTCCGACATATCACCTATGTCCATATATTCAACGTCTTTTTGCTGATCCATTATTTCACTTAGTAATAACTTCTGTTTGTTTGCGTAAATGCGATCTGTACTGTCTTCTTATTGACACTTTCGAATTTTAGTACTGTCGTATCTTTGAACTTGCTCTGCGTATCATGCCAAGGTTTTTTGTGAGCCTTTTGAATTCCACTGCTGTCACAATCTGTAACCTGCTCTGTATGTTTATGGCGCCAACGTTGTTAATGTCTTTATGAAGTTCTACCGTGTCTTTTACTCTTTGTCTTTTATATCTAAACCCGATTGGACCTGCAAGGTTTTCAGTTCCACATGTTCCGGGCTGATTATTACTTTCCTTGCCTAGGTCACTGTCTCACAGGAACATACTTCCAATAGATGTCAGCATGACAAGACTTGACCGTGTTGCGGGAAGTAATAGTGTCTTTGTCCTCTGAATTGCCTCTCTGTCTCTCTTCATAGCATCACGTCTTGTCTCAAGATTTTTTTTTTTTATAATAGAGTGATGAACTTCACATTACAAGATAACAACTACAAAGGAGTTAAGACAAAATGTTACATTTTTAGTGTTTAACATGCTGAAGCAGCTGTGAACTGGTAGTTAGTCAACTGTCGGTTGTAAAATGAATCAAATTCACATTTGGGTGTTTGCTTCCAATTTAAAACAGATCTGTTGTCAACTAAAGTCAGACTGTGGAAACTATCCATAAATTAGCCAAGTCTTCCCAAGACATCAGCATTATTTATACTGCTAGTGGTACCCAAAATGGTTACAAAAAATAGAAACCTTTACAGTGACTCATCTGTGTCATCTATCTATGTGAAGGCACTGAAGTTAAAACAAATCACTATCATAACATGTTTAACTTTAAATTTGCCAGAAAACAAGCAAACTAAGTGCCATTTCCGCCCTTGGGCATTCAATGAAAAACAAAGAAAAAACAAAAAAAGCAAAAAAAAAAGTATACAAAAGTATACAGATAAATGTTTGATTGTTAGCCAGCCACTATTAGTACTGTTAAATACTTACTGTGCATGTATGGACACATACAATGTGTGCATGCTTTCTGAAAGAAATATTATAAATAAACTTCATTATCTTCCATAAAAATTACAAGTGCATGGGTACATGACTTTCCTTGACCAGCAATGCAAGAATAAAATATCATCTGTGCAACATCCAACAACTAGACAAGCACAAAGGCCATGTGAATTTGAAAATATTAGGCTTTCAGATCTCAATAACTTGTATGAAATTGGAAATTTGAATCTAAAATAATTAAGACATTTTTGGGAAAGGTTAGAAGTAATGCAACAAGTGTATAGTTATTTACTCTCCTTAGAGAAATAGGGTGTAATTTATTGAACGTGTTAGTAGAAGAACTGCAGTCATGCACACCCACGTCTGACTGTAAAAAGCCCAACTCCCCATTTAAAAATAGTTAAATGTCATGTGAAAAGAGCAAGCTTTTGGATACCATTTATTTATTATGTTACAATAATGGATTATGAATTTCTCTGAAATGCCTATCCCTAATATTTACACATTCAACTCGTGTGATACAAATGCAAACTACCAGATGCATGTCATTAAGGCACATTTAATAGTTGTTGGCCAAATCTGACATCTCACACAGGGACCTGTATCTGCTGGCCTGAAAGCATCTTCTCCCAGGATATATCCTTGACCACACCCACAAAAACTCTTAAGTTTGGGCTTTTCCAGAATCCAAAACATTCAAAATTCCACAAAAAATCTAAATCCAAAGTAGTTCACCAGTACTAGCAGAAATCAAATAAGCATTACCAAATCAACTTTTTTCCACATTTGTCCAGTTGCTTTTTCCTTTTGATGAATAAGTAACAAGCATGAGACATTTTTGCATTGAATTTCTGGATACAAAATAATTAGTAGTGTGGCCTTATATCATGTATTGTATGACATTATAACATTTTTGAAATGAAACACAAAGACAAGCAAAAATGTCTTGTCAAAAGTAGAGAATTAAAAAATATGACTGTGTAGAAGAAAAATTATACTTTGGGGTCACATAGTCATTAAGGGGTAATAATGGCTATTGTGCATAAAGTGTTTTTGTAGGCTTTCCACATTAAAATGTAGAATCTATCTTAGAAGTAGTATAAAAGGGGTAATATATGTCAGAAACTTTTTCAAGCATATCAGGAAACCAGATAAAGGTCAAATGAACAGCAAAGAACAAGGTGGTCCTGGCTGATGGTTCAAAACGTTGGCTATTATGTGCCCAGTAAGACTTGACAGATGTCACACAAACAGGAACTCAAGAAGTATTGTGAGGAAGAAGTATTGTGAGGACCAAGAATATACAGTAGTGAAATGAGACTTTAATTTAGATATATTAGTTAGGTTTGCAAGACAATGAACCAATAACAGTACATTTCTGATGATGTATATACATTAATTAAGCACTTTTATGTAAATTCAGTTGCTTATAAATATAGGCCTCTGCACTTTTATTCTTTGACCATCTGCTGACATCTCTGCTCAAGGAAGCTGTCCCTTTGGAGATGTTTGTTACAAAACAGACACCACTATATGTAAAAAGGGATAGTCACCGTAAAGTAAGCGTTTTGCACACAATTTAGTATGTCAATTATTCAAACAAGTAAGGAGAATCACAGCATTGTTTAAAAAAGTCCCACTGTATCCACAAGCTTGTTTTAAGGTGAACACTACTGGAACCAGCAAAGCACAAACTTACTGTATTGTAACAGTTCTCATGATACACTCAAACATTACTGGGAGCAGTAAGTAACAATTAATGACTTTCATAAACTGGAAAAGTGAGAAAAAGTGCTCAAAGTTTTAATAAACCTTCCACTTGATTATAGCAAGGTGAAATTATACAGAAGGGTATTTTGTACTGCATTCAACATCTGTCCTCTAGCATGGTGAAGAGAGAAAGCAGCCAAATTACCAAATGCCTGCTTTTCTGTTTAAATAACACATCTGATCCTATCAAATCTATATGTGGTAAGTGAGAGTTTCAATAGTTTGGGATATAATCATAGCAGATAGGCCTTGGCTACATGCAGAGTGTTGACATTCTCATTTTTATTAAAAGGAAATATAACATTAGAAGTTTTTCAAAGATTTAGTCAGGCCCCACAGCTAACAGTTAGTTCAGATATTCAAAAGGGAAATGAAAGGACACCTTGGAGCAATATTTGATGTTAACTCAGAAAACAAAGAGATACATTTAAATATGGATGGTTTTCCACTGCAGTAACTGGTTATTATAGGTCTATTATTGACACATGTCCAGAGTTCAGTGAAATTCTTATCTGTATGTGTTAATCAACATGCAACACATCTTATTTTACTGTAGTGCAGATATTTTATGTTATAGGAATACTCCACCCAAAAATTATACTTTTGACAGAACTCTTAACCAAAGAATAATGGGACGAGGCGGGTCTTCAAGTAAAAAACTCACTCCTGGGCATCTTTGGGTTTACCATTTATGTAAGAGCTAATTCCAAAAGAAACTATTGAACAATTATTTAAAAATAAAAAAATAAATTTTTACAGGTTTTGAGCAGACAACTGGATAATAAACTTCTTTCTATTCATTCTGCATAAAAAATGAGATTCAATTTTTTTTTGGCCACTGTCACAAAGTACATTGGGTAACATATTGTATAAAAAAAAAAAATAATAACATTTTGGGTGGAGTATTTCTTGAATATGTAAGATTTTATTTTAATGAAAAAGAAAATGTTACAAGTTGTGTATTTGTACCTGATTTTAAAGTTATTTTTCAGTGTTTGTATATTAGGGCTGGGCGATTAATCGAAAAGTAATTGAAATCGACATTCAGAACCTATAATCGATCAAATTTTTCCAGGTCGATTATTTCGATTACTTTCCCTTTAAAAACACTACCGCGTGTGGAGTCACGTGACCCCGCTCCGTTACATTATTCCGCCGACATGTCGAGCATGGAGAGCTTAAACACTGACACAACCTTGCAACAAGAGCAGCTTGTACCAAAGAAAAACGCAGTCTCTGTCATTTGGACACATTTTGGCTTCAGTAAGGATGACATCGAAAAAAATGAAGTCAGATGTAGACACTGTAGAAAAACAGTTTCGACGCCCAAAGGTAACACCACCAATTTGTTTAAACACTTGAAGCACAATCACGTTACTAAATATGAACAGTGCATGGCTCAAAAAAAACAAAGAGACTGACAAGCGCCAAGCAACAAGTGCCTCTGCAAAGCAGATGTCAATAACACAAGCGTTCACAAATGCCACACAGTATGAGAAGAGCTCAAAATATGACTCCCTTGGCTACAGTGGAGCGAAGCGGGTTTAAACACCTTGTTAAAACTCTCGACAGAAGATACACTGTGCCATCGCGATCATATTTTTCTAAAACTGCGCTGCCAGACATATATAAGACATGTTGTAAAAATGTAGCTGCTGAACTGAAAAATGTTCAGCACTTTGCAGCCACATCTGATCTCTGGTCAAGTAGGACGATGGACCCATTCTTGAGCCTTACTTTGCACTACATTGACAACGATTGGAAGCTGCACCAGAGATGCCTTGAGACGGCATATTTTCCAGCCGATCACACGGCAGATATGATTGCGCAAGGTCTGAAAGATATGCTTTCTGAATGGGACCTCGCGGAAGAAAAACTTTCAGCCATTACGACAGACAACGGTGCAGAGATGAGCAGCTATTTGGTGTCCCCCATGCTGGATAGTGAGGCAAATCCACTGGACTGGTGGAGGAAGCATCATGTACACTTTCCCACTCTAAGTAAGGTGGCAAAAAAGTATCTCTGCATACCAGCTCCTAGTTCCCCATCAGAGCGGGTTTTCAGTTCAGGCGGAAACATTGTTACATGACTCAGGTCCTGCCTGAAACCTGAAAAGGTTAACATGCTTGTGTTTCTTAGTAAGCACTTAGAGTAAATTCATGTTCATATAGTGACATGACAAGATCGCTAAGATCACCTCATGCAACAGTGTTTAGAAAGTTCTATTTTCATTACAACAATCTGTTGTTTACATTGATACATTGCACATTAAAATATTTGTTTACAGAAGATGCAAGAAATGCACTGTTTAAAATATTATTTACAGGATATATAAGAGTTATTTTATTTAGAAGAGATACTGCTTATTTTCTACTTTTAATAAGAAAAACATTGAAAATAATTTATTTTGTTTCCAAAAGTGCAAGTTATTTATTTTGACTTTTTTTATAAGAACAAAGTGACTGTTCGTTTTAGGCAATGTGTGCTTTAATTTCAGTTGTTCAACATTGATGTTCAATAAATAATCACAGATAGTAGATAGTGTGTTTCCTTCAATTATTTTAAAATCAAGTAATGCACCCTTCATTCAAAAATCTCTCACTTTTAATATGTGAGCATATTTACTGTACAAAACTTGTCAGTGAACTATGAGGCCAAAAAAATAAATAAAATAATCGTTCATTAATCGTAATCGAGTTAAAATGTTCAATTAATCGAGATTTTGATTTTAGGCCAAATCGCCCAGCCCTATTGTATATATATATATCTATACTAAAAAAAGGCAAAGCCCTCACTGACTCACTCACTCACTGACTCACTCACTCGTTTATTGATCGCCTCTAGCGCCGACGTCCGAGGTTCGATTCCCGAGAGGGGTGCACTGAGTATGTACGCGCGCTTCCCGATTCATTTTACCCTCGCATCCCCTTTGTTTGAGACGTATGAAAACATATGCGTTTAACGAAGAAAGACAGATCACCAATTGAGGCTTTATGAATAATGGATACTTTATTCACCATCAATGATTGTTTTGGTAAAGCCATACTCAGTGTATTCATTAGATGAACGGTAAAAAAGTAAGAGCAAGGGGATGGTGACTTATTGAGGCACGCAGGCGAAACCACAATAGGTTGCGGGCTCGATGCGTCGGTGCGCGTCAACTCGATCTGAATTGTGCGATTACATTCGAAAAAATATATCTTTTCAAGTTCTATTTAGTTGACACAAATATCTTAGGTTGGAATGTAAGACGAATTTACTCTTTACATTTGTATGGTGAAGAAAAATTTATGCAATGATGCCTACATTTAACTTACATTCCTAACAAAGATATTTCTGTCGACTACATAAAAATTCCTTCTATTTAAAATTTAAAAAAATTTTTTTTTAAAAAAACAGATACGATAGTTCATAATATCCACGCAGACTTGCACGTAAGAACGGGAGTCATCCGTTTTAACAAACAGCGTATTGCACTGATACGAAATATCCTGGCCATTTGATTATTTAGGAATGGATAAATAAATTAAGATTTTGTACAAATAATGTTTTTCATTTTTCTTCCTTGATGGATTCTGGCACCCCCAGCAACAGTTGCTCACACCCCAAAGAGTGTATATATGTAGATATGTATGTATATATATGTTTATATATATATGTGTGTGTGTGTATATATATATGGCAGCAACACTCATCACTCACAACAGTGACAAAACAATTACATTGACAATCATGTTACGTTATTTTCAAAATGTTTCCTTTTCTTTTTCATTACTTCTTTAACACTACATCTCTAATATTTTGCATTTTCTAGTGTGATATATATATATATATATATATATATATATATATATATATATATATATATATATATATATATATATATATATATATATATATATATATATATATATAGCTATATATATATATATATATATATAGCAATATATATATATATAGCTATATATATAGCAAAATACAGGTGAAATACTGTCTGAATATTTTATTAATAAAAAGTAAACATATTTAGACTGAACGAAAATATGTAAAAATTAATTGTTAAGGATCTCTCTGTATACCACGTTGTCAGTTCGGCCTCTGGTTGTAATATGACTAAGCTGTGTGCTGAGCTCACTCTTGAGCATGCAACATACAGTTGGCCATGTGAAAAGCAATCCCGCCTCAAATCAATGCCAACCTTTTGTAGTGTTTGTCCCCGAGACTTATTAATTGTCATTGCGAAGCAGAGCCTTACTGGAAATTGAACGCGTTTGAATAGATTAGATGGTATAACGGGGATGCGAGGAATAAAAACTGTGTCACCTGAGGCACTGCCAGTAAATATAGTTGCTTCAATTAGGTTGTTTTGTAGAGATGTGACCTGAAGTCTTGTGCCGTTACAAAGTTTCGGTGGTTGTAAGTTTCTGCTTCTTTGGCGAAGGTCAGAAACGAAAGAAGACACCGCAGTGAACACAGAAGAGAACCCGTGGATTAAATAAAACCTACACAATAACTGTAACAATTGTAACAAATGAACAATAAAATAGAAGAGAACCCGTTAATTAAATAAAAAGGTTGCTTCGTTGGTGAAGCAAGGAAAAAGGACTTTCTTATATGTCGCTCGCTTTAAAACAGTGCAGAAGCTGTGAGAAAGCTGCTTCCTTGGCGAAGCTCGTAAACGAAAGAAGACACCGCAGTGAACACAGAAGAGAACCTGTGGATTAAATAAAACCTACACAATAATTATAAAAATCGTAATAAATAAACAATGAAACAGCGGAGAACCCGTGGATTAAATAAAAAGGCTGCTTCGTTGGCAAGCAAGGAAAAAGGACTTTCTTATATATCGTTCGTTTATAAAACAGTGCAGAAGCTCTGAGAAAGCTGCTTCCTTCGCAAAGTAAGGAAATGACTGAAGAGACGGCGGTGACGCGGTAAGTGTTCAGCAAGGCAGCTGAAGCACTGCATTATGGGATCTGTAGTTTATTGTGTTACCAGTGCTTCATATCCCCGGGCCATTAATAACAATAATACAGTATATAAAATGATCTCGCGGGCCGGATATAATTACACGCCGGGCCACATGTTGCCTGCGGGCCTTGAGTTTGACACATATGGAAGTAAATAGAACTTGAAAAGATATATTTTTTCGTACATCGAGCCGCGTGCTATTGTGGTTTTGCTTGCATGCCTCAACAAGTCATCCTCCTCGCTCTTACTTTTTACCGTTCATCTAATGAATACACTGAGTATGGCTTTACCAAAACAATCATTGATGGCTAATAAAGTATCCATTATTCGAGTATGTAGATCGGGGTATATATATACATATATATATACCGTATCGCAGCGGAGACGTAGTGTGTTAAAGAAGCTATGAAAAAGAAAAGGGAACATTTTCAAAATAATGTAACATGACTGTCAATATACAGTAATTGTTTTGTGAGTTTTACTGAGTATTGCTGTCATCAAGGATTTGATTATCATTATTTCTTTCAATCAGGTTCGTATTTGTAGGATGTGTTGTGTTCAAGTTACATTCCGTGTTTGTCAATCGTTGTAAAGGTGACAGGTTTCATTCATCGATTCGTTTCTTACTGCATCAATAAACAGCTCGTCTTCTTCTTTATCTGAGACCCGACACACTGCATGCACGGGTTTTTTTTTTTTACACCGTCTTGCTTTAGCGGGACATTGACTTTTTCCACCGTGTGCTTTGTTTCCACAGTAGCTGCATTTATGAATATGCTTGTATGTATCAGACGCTTCATATTTTTTGCTGCCTTTTCAATTGTGTAATTCGTTTTTTGCTCAGCGCTCTTTGTAACTATTGCTTTTTGTCTGTGCACTGCGTCAGTTCACGTGAGCCGTTCGGTGTACATGTATCGAAGTTTCCCAGCTGTGCTGGTGCCATATCGTGCTATGTCCATGGCTGTATCTAATGTTACCGAAGTCCCGGCACTTAAAACTTTCTCTCGCAGTTTCGCTGAGTTTGTGCCAAACACCAACCTGACCATCTCATTTTCCTCTGCATAAGGACAGTCCTTCACCCGTGAATATCTACCCGTGGCAGTTTGCTATTGGATTGCAGCTGACGGACGGCCTTATATGGGTAGGCACTAAATTACAAACGCCAGTGACAGCCTATACACGTTTATTAGTATATATATATATATATATATATTATACTAATAAAAGGCAAAGCCCACACTGACTCATCACTAATTCTCCAACTTCCTGTGTAGGTAGAAGGCTGAAATTTGGCAGGCTCATTCCTTACAGCTTACTTACAAAAGCTGGGCAGATTTCATTTTGAAATTCTACGTGTAATGGTCATAACTGGAAGCTATTTTTCTCCATATACTGTAATGGAGTTGAGCTCGATGGCCGTTGGGGGCAGAGTTTCGTGTGACATCATCACGTCTCCCACGTAATCACGTGAACTGTCAACGCAGTACGTAGAAAACAAGGAAGAGCTCCAAAAAGCGCTGAAGAAAACATGCATTATACAATTGAGAAGGCAGCGAAACAATAAGAAGCGAGCGACTGACACATACAATCATATTCACGAGTGCAGCTACTTCGGTAAATAAAGCACGGTGTAAACCTAAAGTTTAAATTAAGTTCATAGACAGACTGCCACTGGCGTTTGTCATGCCCACGGCTAATGCGGGATACAAGTTTAATGAGAGGACGCAGGATATAAACGAGTTTTGATCACTTTGTAACTAAGTTAAAATTGCTGTTGAAGGGCTGTGCTTATGCAAATTCCGAGACTGTCTTTGTGGGGGGATTGACAGTTAAGGCGGGTGGGGGAGTCACGTCATCATCTCCCCTCCCATTTACCTCATTTCGCTCTGAGCTGAGCTCCACAGCTAACGCAGTCTTGCGGAACCAATTTTGTGACGCTGCCACCAAATACTCACAGAAAAATCCACAAGTTAATACACACGCTGTCTATAGAGTTTCTCCACACTCTGAATCCTCCAGGCACTACTTACAAAAGGTTACATTGACAATCATGTTACATTATTTTTAAAATGTTTCCTTTTCTTAGCATAAGCACAGCTGAGAAGCTTCAATGCATGTGCTCCATAACGCGTTAAAAAATAACGCATTTAATCACACTTTGCATTCCAAGCTGGTAAACCGATTACATTGATGCGCGCTTCCCGATTCATTTTACCCTCGCATCCCCTTGGTTTGAGACGTATGAAAAAATATTAGGT
>NC_053156.1:145174529-145249529 GCF_016835505.1 Polypterus senegalus | reverse complement strand
CAGACGGACATCATATTTCACCCAACACACTTTTTATTTACACTAATTATTTACAAGTTTTGCTCACGTGCACTCACAAACCCCAGTGCCTCCTGCACCGATTCCCCCAAGTCCAGGCCACACAGTCCTACTGCCTTTCTCCTGGCTCCGTCCTCTTCCACCCGACTTCCGCTCTAGACTGAAGGGAGGCGGCCCCTTATATAATGCTCCCGGATGAGCACCAGGTGTTCCCGGCATTCCCTCCTTGGCCACGCCCAGCGTGAAGTGCCGCTGTCCTCCCGGCAGCTCTCCGGCGCCACATTAAGTCTTCCCCCCAGCACTTCCTGGTGTGGCGGAAGTGCTGGGCTCCAGTGTTCCTCAGGCACCAGGGCGTCGCCTGGCGCCTGGCCCCCAATACAACCAGGGTGATCGCCCCCTTGTGGTCTGGAGCAGGCACAAGCCCTCCCCTGGTCCTCCTGGGCGTCCCAGCTGGGCTCCAGCCCCGACCGGGGACCACACGGGATATACCGGCATCGGGGCGCAGCCTGGAGGTGGCCACGGGTCCCTACAGGGCTGGGCTTCCAAGCCCTTTACCCGAGGCCCCCAACAAAACCAGGACGGACGCCCCCTCGCGGTGTGGAGGAGGCACAAGCCCTCCTCTCGTCCTCCTGGGCGTCCCAGCCGGGCTCCAGCCCCGACCGGGGACCACACGGGATATACCGGCATCGGGGCGCAGCCTGGAGGTGGCCACGGGTCCCTACAGGGCTGGGCTTCCAAGCCCTTTACCCGAGGCCCCCAACAAAACCAGGACGGACGCCCCCTCGCGGTGTGGAGGAGGCACAAGCCCTCCTCTCGTCCTCCTGGGCGTCCCGGCCAGGCTCCAGCCCCGGCCGGGGACCACAATATATATGTACATACACACACACACATATATATATATATATATATATATATATATATATATACATTGTGGACTATGGCTGGCCATTCATCTTAGCCAGTACCCCCAGGTTGCCAGAGGGAGCCCTCCCTGCAGCATGGAAGTGCCCCAAATGCCAGCAGGGAATCATGGACTATGGAGATTTAATGCACAGCCCGGCTGGATAACGTTGGGGCTGCCAGGGGCCGCTGCAGGGAGGCACAGAGATGTTTATTTTCCCTACAGCCCGGAAGTACATCCCAGTCACATGGACAGAAGAAATGATGTACTTCCGGGTTGAAGAAAAAAGGAGTTTTCATCCAACCCAGAAGTGTTGCCAGACACATGGACAGTGAGAAGAGAAACACTTTCGGGTCATGGACTATAAAGGACTGTGGGAGATCCCAGACGGGTGAGCTGAGTTGGAAGGGAACAACGCGTCTGAGAGTAGGAGGATTGATTATTGAGAATTGTATTGATTGTGATTTGTTATTATTTATGAGTATACTGGAGTGGAGGGTGCATGGTGCACATTATTGTTAAAATAAATTTAATATTTGGACTTTTACCTGGTGTCTGGCGTCTGGTCTGAGCGTTCAATGGGACGACAGCACCCCCTATCTGTCACAACATACATATATATATATATATATATACACTTATATATACATATATATATACATATACATTGTAGTAGAATAATTCTTCACACTTGACAAAACAAAGTTTTGGGGACCGTCCCCGTATATTGTCTCCCAGACAATTTAAAGAAAAAAACTGATTCAAAGTCTTTTACACAGTGAATGCCATTTACTGAACAAGATGGCGTTTATATACAGGAAACCAAAGACATGTGACAGGAAATGGTTGGCAATTTTGACGTGGAGGCGGAACTGGAAATTGCGTCATTGGAGATGAGCCGGAAGTGACGTGATTGTTGATGGCTGGAAGTGACATCATCAAGAATGCCCGGAAGTGTCGTTATCGTGGCCATCTTGGAACCCGGAAGTGGCTTTCTTATTTTTCTTCTTGATGTCTGTTGGCAAAAAAGAGAGTTCAGGTAAGCACCACGTGACAACCCCTTATCTCGCGATGTTTCACTCACCTTTAGGCTCTTTGACTGCCTCCTAATCGCACATGTGTGACAACATACATATACATATATATACATATATTCATACATACACATATATATATATATATATATATATATATATATATATATATATACTAGCCAAATACCCGCGCTTTGCAGTGAAGAAGTAGTGTGTTAAAGAAGTAATGAAAAAGAAAAGGAAACATTTTAATAATAACATAACATGATTGACATTGTCATTGTCATGAGTGTTGCTGTCATATATATATGTATATATATATATATATATATACACACACACACATAAACATATATACACATATACACACATATATACAGAATATATACATATACATCCACATATATATACACATATATATATATGCACAAAACCACGCTTTTATCAAGGCTTCCGTCGGGTAGTCTTTTGAAATGAAATTTTCCTCCAATCAGTCCTAGCAACGCATTTTCTTCCGACTGTTACATTTTTGTAGCTCTGATGTGTGCATCAATGTAATCAGTGTACCAGGAAATCATGCATTGAGAGAAGTTCCCCTTTGCTTGGAATGCAAAGTGTGATTAAATGCATTATTTTTTAACGCGTTATGGAGCACATGCATCAAAGCTTCTCAGCTGTGCTTGTGCTAAGAAAAGGAAACATTTTAAAAATAACGTAACACGATTGTCAATGTAACCTTTTGTAAGTAGTGCCTGGAGGATTCAGAGTGTGGAGAAACTCTAGAGACAGCGCGAGTATTACCTTGTGGATTTTTCTGTGAGTATTTGGTGGCAGCGTCACAAAGTTGGTTCTACAAGACTACGTTAGCTGCGGAGCTCAGCTCAGAGCGAAATGAGGTGAATGGGAGGGGAGATGATGACGTGACTCCCCCACCCATCTTAACTGTCAATCCCCCCACAAACACAGTCTCTCGGAATTTGAATAAGCACAGCCCTTCACCAATTTGAATAAGCACAGCCCTTCACCTGCAAATTTAACTTAGTTACAAAGTGATCAAAACTCTTGTTTATATCCTGCGTCCTCTCATTAAACTTGTATTTCGCATTAGCCGTGGGCATGACAAACGCCAGCTGCAGCGTGTCTATTAACTTAATTTAAACTTTAGGTTTACACCGTGCTTTGTTTCCGAAGTAGCTGCACTCATGAATATGGTTGTATATGTCACTCGCTCGCTTCTTATTGTTTCGCGGCCTGCTCAATTATATAATGCATGTTTTCAAGAGCTTTTTGGAGCTCTTCCTTGTTT
Organism: Polypterus senegalus; assembly: GCF_016835505.1. Taxonomy (NCBI): domain Eukaryota; kingdom Metazoa; phylum Chordata; class Cladistia; order Polypteriformes; family Polypteridae; genus Polypterus; species Polypterus senegalus. The sequence goes on along the minus strand of NC_053156.1, from coordinate 145,246,270 downwards.
TCTACGTACTGCGTTGACAGTCACTTCACATGATTACGTGGGAGGCGTGATGATGTCACACGAAACTTTGCTCCCCACGGCCATCGAGCTCAACTCCATTACAGTATATGAAGAAAAATAGCTTCCAGTTATGACCATTATGCGTAGAATTTCGAAATTAAACCTGCCCAACTTTTGTAAGTAAGCTGTAAGGAATGAGCCTGCTAAATTTCAGCCTTCTACCTACACGGGAAGTTGGAGAATTAGTGATGAGTCAGTGAGTGAGTCAGTGAGGGCTTTGCCTTTTATTAGTATAGATATATATATACACATACATATATATAAACATATATATATATATATATATATAGTGATAAATTATCTTCTTGAAATAAAAACGAAGCATCACAAAAACAAAGTTTTGGGGACCATCCCCGTATATTGTCCATAGGACAATGAAAAAACCACAAAAAATACGTTGGATGATCAAAAGCAAGTGTATATAGCAGTTGATAAATGGTACAAGACAAGATGGCGTTTATATACAGAAAACAAAATGGGGACAGGAAATGGTTGGCAGGATATGACGTCGATGCTGTGAGACGGAACCAACGTCATCAACAGAGGACCGGAAGTGATGTCATCATGGAGTGTGGGGTTTTGTCGTGATGAGCACCAGAAGTGATGTCTTAGCAGACATTTTGGAAGCCAGAAATCCGTTCTTTATTTTTTTTCAGATTTCCTGCTGAGAAGAACGAGAGAATCAGGTTAGTACCATATGATAACCCCTTGTCTTGCGATGTTTCACTCACCTTTAGGCTTTCTCACTGCCTCCTAAGCGCATGTGTGTGACTATATATATATATATATATATATATATATATATATATATATATATTAATGTACATGAACACACCCATGGAGACAGAGACACACACTCACACAGTCAAAATAAGTGAAAGTGAAGATAGCAGACAGCTTGTTTGCTCTGCCACAGCACAAGCTAAATGATGAAGAGAAAGAAATGAACACGCACACACCCACACCTACATCTGTAAAGAGTGATGTGGGCAGAGGCATTAAGTCAACCCATACCAATCTGTCTATCTGTGCAGGATGTTTAATTCATTTAAGTCAATGTTTAGTTTTAATCAAATAGTAAGTTGTTCATTTGATTCAATATCTTGTTCATTTTACTATACATTTATTTGTGTACATAATAATTATATATTATATTTAATGTATTTCAGTCTATATTATTGTATAGTACTTTTGGTTGTACTGTATTGTAAAATCTCCCATTGAGTGATTTCCTGCAGCATCACTAAATTGTAATTTATATGGAAGTACTATATGGACCATCCATCCATCCATCCATTTTCCAACCCGCTGAATCCGAACACAGGGGTCTGCTGGAGCCAATCCCAGCCAACACAGGGCACAAGGCAGGAACCAATCCTGGGCAGGGTGCCAACCCACCGCAGGAGACACACAAACACACCAAGCGCACACTAATTTATAATCGCCAATCCACCTAACCTGTATGTCTTTGGACTGTGGGAGGAAACCGGAGCGCCCGGAGGGAGAACATGCAAACTCCACGCAGGGAGGACCCGGGTCTCCTAACTGTGAGGCAGCAGCGCTACCACTGCACCACCGTGCCGCCCACTATATGGACCATTCAATATTATTTGTTTTCTTTTATTTTTGTTTGCATATTGAAAATTAACTCAAATATTAGATCTTAGTATTGGAAGAGGCAAATTTCAGAGTTTAGGGCAAATATACAACACCATTAAATAAATGCCAATGACAGAGCTGTATCTTTCAGGTCTCAAGTATGGTTCCAAAAACTGAACTCCAGCTCATTGAATAGTGTAAATGATTCACACCACTGTGCGTTAAATGTCTCTGTGCTTTACTTAAGTTTAGCATCAATGGTGAGTTTTGCAGTCAGGATTTCAGGCTGTCACTTGTATAGGCTCACCAGACTCTCCTACTATTGCCCTATAAATAATGCTGAAGTCCTTTGTCACACCTTTATCACCTCTCATTTGAATTTCTCTTTGAAATATCTTCCTTCCTCCTTAAACTATCAGAAATTACTAGTTGACAATATACAGGTATGTTCTAGAGCAGAGCTAGGCAAAGTCTACCTTGGGGAGGTTGTTTTTTTGCCCCATTGCTTAATTTGAAACCAATCTTTGTCATTAACAGATGCTATTTCATTTTATAGTTTGCCAGGTTTTTTTCATTCTGCCATATCAAGTCATTCGTATATTGTAGATTTTTTCCTTTCCAAGGATATCGTCCAAATGATTCGTAGCCTTAAGCAGATTAATAATTCTCAATCCTTCACTTTTTTCTTCAGTTTCCTTATGAATACTTTATCACATCAAATAGTTCACAATGAATACAAACAGGTGTAAATTGAAACAACTTAGATGCAGAACTGGTGGTTCCTTTGTCATTTGCAACTTATTTCGTATAAAGAACAATTAAAAACAGTGAAGGCGACTGTTTAAGACTAAAATAAGCAATTAAAAGTTGAGAATCTTAAGAAGAGAGATGTCTAAAATAAGCATAGATAGCTGTTTCAGCAGTAAGTGCTTCAGCAGCAATAATTGATTTTTCATTAAAAAATTGGGTTTGAACAAAAACTTGCAGCCACCTCATCCCTCTAGGACTGACATTGCCTACCCATGTACTAGAGTCCTGACACAAACAACATGCAGTAACTGCAATACTCTACAGTAATCCCTCATCTTTATGGGGACACCATACCCACACACAAAATCAACTCCATAAAAATCAAACCAACATGTAATATATCTTGTGATGCAGTGGGTAGCATTTCAGTACACCTTTGTGGACTAGCCTAATAAAAGTGTAACTTAATAACAAGTCACAGGCATAATAATTAAAAAATCTCTGTAAAATATCTCACCAGCATTTTATCTTTAATCTAGACTTTTGTGTAGTGGTTAGCATTTCTGTTTACCACTATAGACATCAGGGTTTAAATTCCAGGAGGGGTCACTGTGTGGAGTGTTGGCTTCTCCAGGCATTCCAGTTTTCAACAGCTAAAACAAGTACACTTTAGGTAAATTGGCAATTCCAGATTAGCACATTACAAGTTCCCTTTAATGAACTGGTTTTCCATACAGGGAAAGTCAATTTCTTGCTTTGTGTCTAATGCCACCAGATGTCATTTATAAAACTTTAAGTGGATTTGATGTTGAAATTATTTGCATCCAAAAATGCAGGAAAATGTGTGCACAAAAAATAATCAAACCATATTTATAAAATATGGAGTATACACATTCCTACATAATTTGCTGTACATAAATCACAATCATCTTGTAAACATGCTTATGTGAATGCACCTCAAATGCCACCCACAGTACTGTATATAAAGCATAAATTTGTGAATTTCCCCTTGGGATTAATAAAGTATCTGTCTATCTATCTATCTATCATATTGTGCCTTTCATATCTATCTATCTATCTATCTATCTAACTAACTAATCAGCCTCATACATAAGCAATCATAATGCTGCAGAACTTCATTGGCTGGTAGATCAGCTCCCTCCTGACATGTTGACACTCCACCACCTGTATTCTAGAGTATCTGGCTGAACTCCACACCTGAGAGTGCAAGATCATTCATGCCATTATAGCACTTCTCTGGGGGTGTGGGAAATATGTTAAGCGCCATTGTCTGAGTGATAGCCACTACTGCCTTGTTCATGTAATGATGCGATTGCTGTTGCAATGAATAGTACAGGTCATATGAAACACTGAGGGTTCGGCCAGTTACCTTACCAAAAAACTTGTCACGACATATAGTAACATCACATCTAACAAAACTTCTTTGCCTCAAAATAAATAAATCATGGGTTGACCCAAGTCAACAAGCCACAACATTTGTAAATCCAATCTTGGTATCACAGATGATTTGTGCATTAGTTGAATGTAACTACTTACAGTTAACAAAAGCAGCTTCATTCCAACTGGCTGCCCTTATTGCAATATTAATGAAGTAAATTGCTTTTATTATGTTAGGATAACTAGACCATACTGTAAATTACTTTTATGTTGTCAAAATCATGTTATGCTTTATGTTTGTACACCCACACGATACGAAAACAGGATGTAGCATTTTGTTGATCAGTTAATGGCTTCCTGCACAGCAGGCATGATAGAGTGTAGCTTGGCTGAGGTATTCCTGACCTGTCAGCCAGTTCTTGAAAAAGTGACTGATATAAACTGACAAAAAACAAAAAAGTTCTTCAGGGCAAATACACAGCATTGGCCCTCTTAAAAGGGAACAAAGCAGAGTCTGTACATCATAATTATTACTATTGAGGTGTAATATTTTTGTCACATCTACGCTCATTCTAATAATGGCTTAGTGATATGATTTATTATGCATATGAGTTATCATTTAGCTGGTCTGACTGCATTTCACTGTTTGATCAAGGGTGTCATTATTTCTCAGTTTCTCCGAAATATTGTTTTTGCATGGGTCAGAGTTCCTGTTGTAAGAGACTACCGGGACACCAAAGAAGTGGAAGGATGGGGGAAGGCAGCCTCTTTAGGGCACTGCTTTCCCTAGAGTGATAGATGGCAGCGGTGCCCCGGATTCCCACAGGGCACTATGGGACTTGGAGTTCTTTATCTTAGTCCTGTTGGGTACTATGGGTGCTGCCAAGGGGTGGTGTAAAAATGGAGGAGCGATGTGGCATGAGATTTTCCACCTAACCTGGAAGCGCTTACAGACGATGTGAGTGGAAGAACAGAAACACTTCCAGGTTGGACATTATAAAAGGATTTGCCAGCCTCACAGCGAAGAGCCATAGTCGGGAGGTGGAGGACAAAGTTTGCAAGGAGGAGCGGAGGCAACAGAAGAAGAAGAAGAGACTCTGTGTCAAATTGTTCGATGCTTGTGTATTATATTGTACTGTGCTATAAAGTGGGAAGCAACAGAAAATAATAAGAATAAAAAGTGTGCTGTGTCGTGTCTCAGCCTGTCTGTGTTGGGGTTTGGGGAGCAATACACCCCCTGGTGGTCCACACCATAAATACACACATGTTCTCCAAGTATTATTTAAGAAATCCCTATGTTTGTGTGGAAAGTTGGGTATGCACATTTCAAGCCTCTTTTTCTGCATAAGCAAGCTTTATGAATGAGACCACTGGTTTTGGCTCCTGTGTTAGTGTTCAAGTATAAGCAGGTAATGGAATTGGAATTCATGTTATTCTGAGGCTAATGTGTTGTAGAATCTGTACATTTCTATATCTATATATATACTGGATCTATACATATATACACACTGACCTAAAGGATTATTAGGAACACCTGTTCAATTTCTCATTAATGCAGTTATCTAATCAACCATTCACATGGCAGTTGCTTTAATGCATTTAGGGGTGTGGTCCTCGTCAAGACAATCTCCTGAACTCCAAACTGAATGTCAGAATGGGAAAGAAAGGTGATTTAAGCAAATTTGAGCGTGGCATGGTTGTTGGTGCCAGACGGGCCGGTCTGAGTATTTCACAATCTGCTCAGTTACTGGGATTTTCACGCACAACCATTTCTAGGGTTTACAAAGAATGGTGTGAAAAGGGAAAAACATCCAGTATGCGGCAGTCCTGTGGGCGAAAATGCCTTATTGATGCTAGAGGTCAGAGGAGAATGGGCGGACTGACTGATTCAAGCTGATAGAACTTTGACTGAAATAACCACTCATTACAACCGAGGTAAGCAGCAAAGCATTTGTGAAGCCACAACACTCACAACCTTGAGGCGGATGGGCTACAACAGCAGAAGACCCCGCCAGGTACCACTCATCTCCACTACAAATAGGAAAAAGAGGCTACAATTTGCACAAGCTCACCAAAATTGGACAGTTGAAGACTGGAAAAATGTTGCCTGGTCTGATGAGTCTCGATTTCTGTTGAGACATTCAAATGGTAGAGTCAGAATTTGGCGTAAACAGAATGAGAACATGGATCCATCATGCTTTGTTACCACTGTGCAGGCTGGTGGTGGTGTAATTGTGTGGGGGATGTTTTCTTGGCACACTTTAGGCCCCTTAGTGCCAATTGGGCATCGTTTAAATGCCACTGACTACCTGAGCATTGTTTCTGACCATGTCCATCCCTTCATGACCACCATGTACCCATCCTCTGATGGCTACTTCCAGCAGGATAATGCACCATGTCACAAAGCTTGAATCATTTCAAATTGGTTTCTTGAACATGACAATGAGTTCACTGTACTAAAATGGCCCCACAGTGACCAAATCTCAACCCAATAGAGCCTCTTTGGGATGTGGTGGAACGGGAGCTTCATGCCCTGGATGTGCATCCCACAAATCTCCATCAACTGCAAGATGCTATCCTATCAATATGGGCCAACATTTCTAAAGAATGCTTTCAGCACCTTGTTGAATCAATGCCACGTAGAATTAAGGCAGTTCTGAAGGCGAAAGGGGTCAAACACCGTATTAGTATGGTGTTCCTAATAATCCTTTAGGTGAGTGTATGTGTGTATATATATATACACACATACATATACAATATACACATAAATATAGTGATGGATGGCACATGTGGGCAGGCATCCCATCCGGGATAAGGCAAGGTTCCTTACCCACACAGGAGGCCAAGCCTCCAGAAGAAAGATAAGAAAGACAATGATCGTCTTTCCTCAGCCAGGAGACAAACACAAGATCTCAGTACAGAAGAGAGTATGCTTGTGTCACTAATCGGACAAGTTCAAATTCCATACCTTATACAGAAGGCCAATATGATGGTAGGATTGGGAGAATTAACCTGTTCAGACCATTTACTCCCTGATACACTAGATGGCAGCATCCCTTGGCTAGGATTCCCACATGGGCACCCGCAGGGCATGCTGGAACCTGTAGTTGTGTTCTGTGGGGGCCACCTGGGGGAGCTTCTGGGATTAGTAATACCTACTTTGTGGGCCTTCTATTTGACCCAGGAGTGCTTCCAATGAGTTATGCCCTAGCCTCGGATCCAGAATAAAAGAAAATGCTCAACCTCATCCAGGCAAGTCAAAGTAAGGAGGTGGAGGATGAAACTCACCTGGAGAAGTGGAAAGCGAGAAAATACAGAAAAAAAGAACATTGTATGTAATGATGCATGTGTAACCTTTAGGAGAAGCCTAGGAGAAGTATTTGATAATAATAATATCTTTATTTTGAACCAGGGACTTGTGTTGGTGCGTTTGGAGGTGCAGTGGCACTCCCTGCATATATACTGTATATATTGCATACTATGTATACTTTGTGTGTTTGTGTTTATAGGTAATTGTAATACTGTAATCTATTCTGAGTGGACATGCAACTAAGAATGTCATAATACTGTGTACACATAACAATAAACTTTGAACTTGAAATATTTACTATTAAAGATGCAGTAATAATTGTTTATCGTTTGAGTCCCTGTTTATGTTTTTTTTACAATGTTCTGATTTATATGTCATTTTTCGTAAATAGTTTGCTTTAACCATAAGCATACAGTAGTAGTTCAAGCTTTATATTTATTTAGTTACAATTATAAACTTTAAAGAAAAGCATTTCAACTTGTGAGCCTATAAAAAAACAAATGTTTGAGTCATTCAATGAATAGAAAAAACAAAAAAACTTTGTATTCTACAGCCGAGACCTTGACCTGTGTGCCTCTGGTTACCAGTGAGATAACAGCACGTCAAAGCACTACCTATGTTTAGTCCTGACACCTCTATGAGCAATCTCCAGATGAACTGCTATTGCTTAATGCTGGGTTTGAAATACAGTGAGTATGATATTATAAGGAACAATGATTATGTTTACTTTTATTGGGGCTACAGAGGTCTCCTGCTCCCTGATGACTGAGAAGAAATCCAGCAGATTTACTATAGACTTAAACAAAATACTGCTCTCCATGTTCACTGGCTACTGCAGTTAAAATTATAGTGCTTGGATAGAGGTCAATGATTTACACATTTTCTTTCTAAAATGTATTGTATTGTTAAAATTTTCAGAGCTTAATATAAATGGCAGGCAAAAAACACTACTCAATTAAATTATAGTATAACCCCTTGAACTGATTAAAGCTGGTACAACGGTCCTGATTTTCAGCACATGTCTGTAGATAAGTCTATGGGAACTAAATGAGTTATGATTTGGCTAAATAGACTGGGGAGTGGTGGGGAAAGGGTTGTATAAATAGTATAGTCATGATCTTGCAGACAGAAACACACAGATGGCATAGTGCCAGTTATCTATGTTTTTAGTAGGTACTGTAATATTTCACTGGTTAAGCAAATAAAAACTTGTGCATTATTTGAACACACCTTCCACCCTTTTGACATTAGGTGAATTAAAGTAGCCACAGTGCCTGTAGGTTTGTCGAAGTTTGGCACTTTTGTAGCTGGTGCAGACTTTGTTCTTCTTTAGTGCTATAGGTCACTATGGCTAAGTGGATATGTTATCCCTGAATCCACACTGCAATCTGTTTTGAGCTGTAGACTTCTGTAGCTTAGGTAAGTATCATCAAACCTCAACTTTCCTTATCAGAAGTAACAGAAGGCAGTAACAATAAACCCTTGCAGGTATTTAAAAGCTTATTTTTAGGAACCACTATAGTGAGTGTTTTGATACAAAAGTGACATATGTTACTCTCTATAAAAAAGTTACCATATGTTCAGTGTTTTTAAATTAGTTAGAATATAAGTTGTTTTATTTTAAGATTGTTGCTATACTGTATATTAACTATACTCTGAAGTGCCAGTAGCTCCTAAGAAAATGTTCAGCACTATAGCTTAGCATTTTGTTCATTAGTACTGCAATAACTGCAAGGTAGGTTGTTGCATTTAATTTCTCTTTAGGAGCCAAGGCCACAATGCTACTGGCTTTAACAAAGTCCATTCCATTGTTTGGTAATGCACCTCTAATAGCTTAACGACCTCCTTAAGTTGCTATAAAGGTAAAAATGCATTATGATTACTATTTTTAACATGGTTCAGAGGCTGTGTTATGCTGCTGTCAGCATTGTCTTGAGGGACTGTCTTCAATTATAATATCTGAAAAGTACTCTTTCATGCATCTGTGCACCATATAGATGTCAAATAGTTACAGTTGTGTCACAGTATCCAAGTACCTTATATGAATGACTCTTTCAGAACTTTTGGTCAAATGTCCTTTTATATACTCTGTTTGTATTATATATAAGCTTACATAAAGGTTGATTAATATTAGCACATGCAAGTAACAATTTCACTATACTACTCTGTACATGTAATAGTATTGACCCTATATCTATATCTATATCTATATATCTATAATATATATATATATATATGTATATATATATATATATATATATATGTATATATATATCTGCGGTGGGCTGGCGCCCTGCCTGGGGTTTGTTTGCTGCCCTGCGCCCTGTGTTGGCTGGGATTGGCTCCAGCAGACCCTCACGACCTTGTGGTTGGGATATAGCGGGTTGGATAATGGATGGCTGGATGAATTGATATATATATATATATATATATATATATATATATATATATATATATATATATATATATATAAACAAGGGGGTTCCCCCTTGCTCACTTTGCTCACCAGGCACTTTGCATCTCTGCCGCTCGCGTTGTGAAGAGTGGGGTTGAATGCACCTCAAGGAAATGAGGTCTCTCCTCCGAAACCCCCTCTTAAACGATGATACAATGGGAAACAAATTATTTTTTTTTTTAACTCCGCTTTGTTCGATCAGCTGCTAGCTTTAAATGTTCGAACATTTAAAAGCCTGTACAACAGCTATCCTACTCTTTGTGTTTTATTTCTGGCCCCGGCCATGGTTAAATCTTTTGGCACAGAGTTCTTGATATTTTATAGTTTATAATTTAATAACTGAATAAGAATCTGAAAATCTAACAACATCACATTAAAGTCTGATGAATTCCAAAAAGAATGATACCAAACATATATATGTAGGTTTTAAAATATGCCCAATTTAAAGCATGACAAAAAAAAAGTGACATAACAACGTTACCTTTGCACTTTTAGGCTTATTTATGTGTGTATATATGTGTGTGTGTATATATATATATATATATATATATATATATATATATATATTTATATATATACTTATATACTATATACTGTATATATATTGTATATCTATACTAATAAAAGGCAAAGCCCTCACTCACTCACTCACTCACTCACTCACTGACTCATCACTAATTCTCCAACTTCCCGTGTGGGTGGAAGGCTGAAATTTGGCAGGTTCATTCCTTACAGCTTCCTTACAAAAGTTGGGCAGGTTTTATATCGAAATTCTACGCGTAATGGTCATAACTGGAAGCTGTTTTTCTCCATTTACTGTAATGGAGATGAGCTTCAACGCCGTGGGGACGGACATCATCACGCCTCCCACGTAATCACGCAGTACATAGAAAACCAGGAAGACCTCAAAAAAGCGCTCAAGAAAACATGCATTATATAATTGAGAAGGCAGCGAAACAATAAGAAGCGAGCGAGTGACATATACAACCATATTCATGAGTTCTGCTACTTGAAACAAAGCACGATGTAAACCTACACTTTAAATTAAGTTCATAGACAGGCTGCGCTGGCGCTTGTAATTTAGTGCCTGCCCATATAAGGCCGTCCGTCAGCGGCAATCCAATAGCAAACTGCCACGGGTAAATATTCACGGGTGAAGGACTGTGCTTATGGAGAGGAAGATGAGATGGTCAGGGTGGTGTTTGACACAAACTCAGCGAAACTGCGAGAGAAAGTTTTAAGTGCCAGGACTAAGGTAACATTAAATACAGCCATGGACATAGCACGAGATGGCACCAGCACAGCTGGGAACCTTCGATGCATGTACACCGAGTGGCTCACGTGAACTGACGCGGTGCACAGATAAAAGCAACAGTTCCAAAGAGCTGAACAAAACCGAATTACACAATTGAAAAGGCAGCAAAAATATGAAGCGCCTGATAAGCATATTCATAAATCCAGCTACTGCGGAAACAAAGCACACGGTGGAAAAAGTCAATGTCCCGCTAAAGGAAGACAGTGTAAAAAAACCCGTGCATGCAGTGTGTCAGGTCTCAGATAAAGAAGAAGACGAGCTGTTTATTGATGCAGTAAGAAACGAATCGATGAAAGAAACCTGTCATCTTTACAACGATTGACAAACACGGAATGTAACTTGAACACAACACATCCTACAAATACGAACCTGATTGAAAGAAATAATGATAATCAAATCCTTGATGACAGCAACACTCAGTAACACTCACAAAACAAATACTGTATATTGACAGTCATGTTACGTTATTTTTAAAATGTTCCCTTTTCTTTTTCTAGCTTTTTAAACACACTACTTCTCCGCTGCGATACGCGGGTATATATATATGTATATATATATCCCGATCTACATACTCCAATAATGGATACTTTATTTACCATCAATGATTGTTTTGGTAAAGCCATACTCGGTGTATTCATTAGATGAACGGTAAAAAAGTAAGAGCGAGGGGAGGATGACTTATTGAGGCATGCAAGCAAAACCACAATAGCACGCTGGCTCGATGTCGAAAAAATATATCTTTTCAAGTTCTATTTAGTCCATATGTGTCAAACTCAAGGCCCGAGGCAACATCCGGCCCGGCGTGTAATTATATCCGCCCGAGATCATTTTATATACTGTATTATTGTTATTAATGGCCCGGGGATATGAAGCACTGGTAACACAATAAACTACAGATCCCATAATGCAGGGCTTCAGCTGCCTTGCGAACACCGCGTCACCGCCGTCTCTTCAGTCGTTTCCTTACTTTGCGAAGGAAGCAACTTTTTCAGAGCTTCTGCACTGTTTTATAAACAAACGATATATAAGAAAGTCCTTTTTCCTTGCTTCGCCAACGAAGCAGCCTTTTTATTTAATCCACGGGTTCTCCGCTGTTTCATTGTTCATTTATTACGATTTTTATAGTTATTGTGTAGGTTTTATTTAATCCACGGGTTCTCTTCTGTGTTCACTGCGGTGTCTTCTTTTGTTTACGAGCTTGCCAAGGAAGCAGCTTCTCACAGCTTCTGCACTGTTTTAAAAACGAACGACATATAAGAAAGTGCTTTTTCCTTGCTTCACCAACGAAGCAACCTTTTTATTTAATTCACAGGTTCTCTTCTATTTTATTGTTCATTTGTTACGATTGTTACAGTTATTGTGTAGGTTTTATTTAATCCACGGGTTCTCTTCTGTGTGTCACTGCGGTGTCTTCTTTCGTTACGACCTTCGCCAAGGAAGCAGAAACTTACAACCACCAAACTTTGTAACGGCACAAGACTTCAGGTCACATCTCTATAAAACAACCTAATTGAAGCAACTATATTTACTGGCAGTGCCTCAGTGACACAGTTTTTATTTCTGCATCCCGTTATACCATCTAATCTCCCATTTTAATTCAAACGCGTTCAATTTCCAGTAAGGCTGTGCTTCGCAATGACAATTAATAAGTCTCAGGGACAAACACTACAAAAGGTTGGCATTTATTTGAGGCGGGATTGCTTTTCACATGGCCAACTGTATGTTGCATGCTCAAGAGTGAGCTCAGCACACAGCTTAGTCATATTACAACCAGAGGGCCGAACTGACAACGTGGTATACAGAGAGATCCTTAACAATTAATTTTTGACATATTTTCGTTCAGTCTAAAAATGTTTACTTTTTTATTAATAAAAATATTCAGACAGTATTTCACCGCTGCGAAGCGCGGGTATTTTGCTAGTATGTTTATATATGTGTGTGTGTCGGTGTGTATATATATATATATAAATATGTATATATGCCAGCAACATTCATATCAATGACAAAACAATTACATTAAAAATCATCTTATGTTATTTTTAAAATGTTTCCTTTTCTTTTTTATAACTTCTTTAACACACTATTTCTCCGCTGCGAAGCGCGGGTATTCTGCTAGTATATATATATATATATATATATTGTCACACACAAGAATATGGGGAGAAGTTCAAGGACCCGAGATGCACTGCGACAAGTCATGCCAGGGGTCCCCATTATGATGTTATGTTTATTACAGTGGCGTAGTCGGTAGGATAAAGCCTGAAGATGTTGGTAGGGTAGGACTTGAACACAGTTCTTACTACTTTGGCGAACAAGCTCCAGGCAGTCATGATCGACAAGGCCGCCACCAAGACGGAGCTTGCCAAAACCAACAGGTGGCTGGCGGCGGCGGAAGCAGTAAAGCCGGAGCCCGCACGTCCACTACCACCTCCGATCATCCCTCTCACAGAAGCAGACGATCTCATATTTGACCGTCTTTGAGATGATGGCGATTCATAATCCGTGGCCACAGACGGAGTGGGTATCCATCTTGGCTCTGTACCTGAAGGGCCTATTACGATCTTCCCGAAGAGGAAGCTGCCCAATATGACCTCCTGAGGGCCGAACTTTATAAACGCTACGGTGTGACCTCCGGTCAGCAGTATGGCGACAGTGGAAATTCAACCCCGATCTCCAGGCTAGAGCCCAGGTGTTCGAGTTCTGGGGCAAACTCAGTCACTGGCTATGGCCAGATATTAACCAGGCCCGCCAGGTGGTCGAGCAGGTGGCCTGCGAGGGGTTGGTCCACACTATGCCAGGCTACCTCGCACAGCAGGTCCGGAAGACACCCCTTTAAAGACATGAACGGCCTTCTGGAGGTCTTGGAGCGACAACTGGCGGTGAACCAACTCGGGGGCTCTGAAAAGCCTGCTCGCGGGATCTGACAGGGACGTGTTGCCATCCCTGAACCCACTCGTCACGTTGAGGAGACTCTAGCTAAACCGAGAGACCGGGTGCCCGCCCTGCCACACTGTTTCATGTGCGGCAAGGTGGGGCATATCCTTCCCACCTGTCCCCCAACGTGGAGCCGATGGACTGCAGCTACGCAAGGGGAGAGAGGTACTGTGCTCTGTCGAACGCTCTGGCAGTCACAAATACGGGAGTGGTGTTATTAAATGGGAACTCGGTTGTGGCATTGCTTGACTCCAGGAGCAACATTACCATTGTTGCTTGCCATTATGTTCTACCATGACAGTGGCTCACTCAACGAACGAGCGTAACTTGTGTACATGGGGAGACCAGATCATACAGGTCCGCAAAATGTTTTAAAACCTGGGAGGGGTGTCCTAAACAACTGCTCATCACTGTGCTGCCCAAGCTCCCCTATCTGGTTATATTGGGACAAGACTGGTCGGAAAGTAAACGCGGTAGATCTGTCACCACTCCTATACCAAAGTTAGGTCTGATTATGGAGGGTCAAGGGGCCCCCCCAGCTGCTCCCACGCCATGCTCCATGGCAACTACTGATGATGTGGACGGACCAGGGGAGCTCTTTTTGACAACGGACCTCGACCTGGAAGTACAACTGGGTGGGGTTCCAGGGCAGGTGAGCGTTGCTCCTGACCGGACACCTGATCCACTTGCCAGCATAGATTACCAGTTTCAGTCTACGCCGGCGTCATTTAAACGAGAACAGTGGAATGATGATTACCTAAAGTTTGCACGGTATGCCATTGTGTCCGCGGACGACATATCGTCACTAGATTCCACACCACCGGTAACCCTACTTTGTTTTGGATAATGAACTGTTGTACCAAGTTGCAGAACACGAAGGTGAGGTACGGAAGTTGCTGTTAGTTCCGCGGACCTACCGGTGCCCATCTCGGGGCCGAGAAGACATTGGAGAGAATAAAGCTCAGATTTTATTGGCCTGGGATCAATGAGGAGGTCCAGCGTTTCAGTCAGTCTTGCCCAGTCTGTCAGCCACGTCAAATATCCAGGAGGGACTGCGCTCCTCTGGGTCCCGATTGTGCTTGAAGTTTGTGAACCCTTTAGAATTTTCTATATTTCTGTATAAATATGACCTAAAACATCATCAGATTTTCACTGAAGTCCTAAAAGTAGATAAAGAGAAACTTGTTAAACAAATGAGACAAAAATATTACACTTGGTCATTTATTTATTGAGGAAAATGATCGAATATTACATATTTGTGAGTGGCAAAAGTATGTGAACCTCTAGGATTAGCAAATAGTTTGAAGGTGAAATTAGAGTCAGGCGTTTTCAATCAATGGGATGACAATCAGGTGTGAGTGGGCACCCTGTGTTTTTTAAAGAACAGGGATCTATCAAAGTCTGCTCTTCACAACACGTTTGTGAAAGTGTATCATTTCACGAACAAAGGAGATTTCTGAGGACCTCAGAAAAAGAGTTGTTGATGCTCATCAGGCTGGAAAAGGTTACAAAACCATCTCTAAAGAGTTTGGACTCCACCAATCCACAGTCAGACAGATTGTGTACAAATGGAGGAAATTCAAGACCATTGTTACCCTCCCCAGGAGTGGTCGACCAACAAAGATCACTCCTAGAGCAAGGCATGTAATAGTCAGTGAGGTCACAAAGGACTCCAGGGTAACTTCTAAGCAACTGAAGGCCTCTCTCACATTGGTTAATGTTCATGTTCATGAATCCGCCATCAGGAGAACACTGAACAACAATGGTGTGCATGGCAGGGTTGCAAGGAGAAAGCCACTGCTCTCCAAAAAAAACACTGCTGCTCGTCTGCAGTTTGTTAAAGATCACGTGAACAAACCAGAAGGCAATTGGAAGAATGTTTTGTGGACGGATGAGACCAAAATAGAACTTTTTGGTTTAAATGAAAAGCGTTATGTTTGGAGAAAGGAAAACACTGCATTCCAGCATAAGAACCTTATCCCATCTGTGAAACATGGTGGTGGCAGTATCATGGTTTGGGCCTGTTTTGCTGCATCTGGGCCAAGACGGCTTTCTTTCATTGATTGAACAATGAATTCTGAATTATATCAGAGAATTCTAAAGGAAAATGTCAGGATATCTGTCCATGAACTGAATCTCAAGAGAAGGTGGGTCATGCAGCAAGACAATGACCCTAAGCACACAAGTCGTTCTACCAAAGAATGGTTAAAGAAGAATAAAGTTAATGTTTTGGAATGGCCAAGTCAAAGTCCTGACCTTAATCCAATCAAAATGTTGTGGAAGGACCTGAAGCGAGCAGTTAATGTGAGGAAACCGACCAACATCCCAGAGTTGAAGCTGTTCTGTACGGAGGAATGGGCTAAAATTCCTCCAAACCGGTGTGCAGGAATGATCAAAAGTTACCGGAAACATTTAGTTGCAGTTATTGCTGCAAAGGTGGGACACACCAGATACTGAAAGCAAAGGTTCACATACTTTTGCCACTCACAAATATGTAATATTCGATCATTTTCCTTAATAAATAAATGAACAAGCATAATATTTTTGTCTCATTTGTTTAACTGGTTTCTCTATCTATTTTTCGGACTTGAGTGAAAATCTGATGATGTTTTAGGTCATATTTATGCAGAAATGTAGAAAATTCTAAAGGGTTCACAAACTTTCAAGCACAACTGTAATAGTTCCCTTTAAGCGGATCGGCGTCAATCTGGTAGGACCCCTAGAACCATCAGTACGAAGCCATAAGTACATCCTGGTCATGGTAGATTACACAACTCGTTACCCAGAAACGGTTCCCCTCCGAGCTGCTAATACAAAGAATATCGTAACGGAATTAGTAGGGCTTTTTTCCCCTCGAGTGGGCATACCTAAAGAAGTCCTTACGGACCAAGGTACGGCCTTTACTTCGGATACATTCTTGGAGGTGGCTAAATTACTCCGTATTAAGCATCTCAAGACGTTTGTCTATCACCCGCAGATGGATGGACTGGTGGAAAGACACTTAAGCAGATGCTCCACAAAGTAGTCAGTGCAGATGGTAGGAACTGGGACCAGCTTTAACTCCTAGTCCTTTTCGCTTACTGGAAAGTGCCACATGCCTCCACAGGGTTTTCCCCTTTTGAGCTTCTGTATGGACACCAACCCCGGGGCATTTTGGACATGCTAAGAGAAGGGTGGGAAGGGGAGGCACTTCCCTCTACTAACATCTTAGAATATATCGCGCAGTTACATGATAGATTAGATAAAATTCTGCCTCTGCTTAAAAAGCACATGTCTCGAGCTCAAGAAGCGCAGGCCTGGAATTACAATCGAAACTCATCCCTGTGTGAATTTCAGCCGGGAGATTGTATACTGGAGCTTGTGCCCACCTCTCACTCAAAATTGCTGGCCCATTGGCAGGGTCCATAGGTTAAAGAGAGAAAGGGGCTTGTCGATTATTTGGTAAGCCAACCAAACCGTCGGCCGAGCGAGAGGGTGTATCATATTAACTTATTGAAGCCATGGAAAGTTAGGGACGAATGCCCTCTTTCCGGCCCCGCCCTCTTTCCGGCCCCACCCTCTCCACTTTTGATGCCTATCCCATGCCCTGAGTCGATGAGCTCCTTGAGAGGTTGGGAACAGCTCATTATTTGACTACTCTTGACATGACAAAGGATTACTGGCAAATTTGCTTAATGGCATCCGCTAGACAGAAAATGACATTTATCACCCCTAGTGGATACTGGCAGTACAAGGTACTTCCATTTGGGCTGCATGAGGCGCCAGCAACTTTCCAACATCTGGTAGACAGAGTGCTACGGCCCCACCAGTCCTATTGTGACACCTACCTTGATGACATGATCATCATTTACGGCACTTGGGAGGAACATGTATTGCAGGTTTACACTGTCCTCCTGATGCCAGCGAAAGCCAGGCTGTGCATCAACCCCCAGAAGTGCATATTTGGGTTGAACGAAGCCAAATATTTGGGCTACCTGGCAGGAGAAGTGTTGGTGAAACCACAGTGTTCCAAAATAAAAGACATCCTGAAATGGCCCGTCCGATAGTCAAAAAACAGGTTTAAGCCTTCTTGGGGTTAGTGAGCTACTACTGCCGGTTTGTACCTTGGTTCTCTGAGGGCTGCCCATTGACAGATTTGACAAAGAAAGGGGCCCCTTTGCAGGCGGTGTGGAACGAGTTGACGGAACAGGCATTCAGTGACTTAAAAATGGCCTGTTTTGAGAACACCTGATTTTTCGCTTCCCTTTCTCCTTCATACTGATGCTTCGGACATAGTTCTTGGTGCTGTGCTGAGCCAAAACATCGATGGTGTCTAACACCCCATAATTTACCTGAGCCGGAAACCGTTGGACCGGAGGCAAGCCTTGGCCATCAAGTGGGCGGTAACTTACCTGCGGTACTACCTGCTGGGCTGGGAGTTCACCCTGGTGACGGACCACGCTGCCCTCCAGTGGATGGCCCTTCGCAGGTACTCGAATCCTCAGGTTACCAGGTGGTTTTTTGACCTGCAGCTGTATATGTTCACTGTCACTTATCGTCGAGGTAACCTCCAAGCCAACGCTGATGCACTCTCACGGGTTCATGACTTCTGTGTTTGGGCTGCCCAACCCAATGGATCTGGGCTGAAGGGGTGGGGGTCATGTCACGCGAGCAGTTTAAGGACCCGAGACACACCACAACAAGTCATGCCAAGGGACAACGCCAGCGTACTAACCTCTCTCTTCTTATTTCCTCAGAAAGAATGAAGCACCACCGGCGTAATACCACCTTGACGATCCAAAGAGCCACAACATTTCTGAGTTCCTTTCTACCCTCTGGTCCCCAGTTGATGACGTCAGCCACCCATCCAGCACCACGGTTTTCCCAGCATCCCACAGTTTAATTTCCGGTCCAACCCCATAAATTGTCCATCTACCTATCCTTCTTTGTCTTTGAGTTGTGGAAACTATTGCCCTTGAAATTTTGTGTTACAGTATATGGGGCTAAAATCCCCAAATCTTTATGAGCATTTCTGTCTTTTATTACTATATATATATATATATATATATATATATATATATATATATATATATATACACAGAGTATATACTGTATATATATATATATATATATATATATATATATATATATATATATATATATATATATATATATATATATATACACATAGTGGAACCTTGATTCACGAACATCTCGGTTTACGACCAAGCCAATTTCCCTTTAGGTTTGTACATGTTCAGTCTCTCCTTGTGTGTTTCCTGTGCAGCGAGCGAGCAAGCAAGAGAGAGAGAGTGCGACACACACACACAGACGCACACAGAGGCGCACGAGACACACACACACACACACGTGAGACAGAGGCACACACAGGTGCTCCAGGCTCACGAAAGAGACACACGCACACACGAAAGAGAGTGAGCGAGCGAGCAAGCGAGAGAGGGAAGGCTGGATGGACGCATAAGATAGAAAAGGCTTGTTTTTGTTTTCAGTTCTGTTTACAGCGATTGGTTCGTAACGTGCATTGTGGCAATGTTACTTTTCTTGGTGGTTTATTAAATACGGATTTTTCAAATGTTCATTTTTTCCCTGTGCTTAAAAATCATTTAAAAAAAAAAGTGTTTTAAGCGAGCGGTTCCTAGCACTATAGCACAAACTATTGCAGTGTTAGTTTTCGCTGTTGTTCAAGGTTTTCTCAGTGTTATTCAATGTTTTTACATTTAGTTTACTATTACGCTGTGCATTCTATGGTATAATTAACTATATTTGTGCTTAAAAACTAAAAAAATATATATTTACATACAATTCGTATGGTCTGGAATGGATTAATTGTATTTACAATTGTATACAATCCTATGGTGGAAATTGCTTCGGTTCACGACCAGAGTTTTGGAACGAATTATGGTCATGAACTAAGGTTCCACTGTATATATATATATATATATATATATATATATATATATATATACATATACATACTAGCAAAATACCCGCACTTCACTGCGGAGAAGTAGTGTGTTAAAGAAGTTATGAAAAAGAAAAGGAAACATTTTAAAAATAACATAACCTGATTGTCAATGTAATTGTTTTGTCACTGTTATGAGTGTTGCTGTCATCAAGGATTTGATTATCATTATTTCTTTCAATCAGGTTCGTATTTGGAGGACGTGTTGTTGTGAAGTTACATTCCGTGTTTGTCAACCGTTGTAAAGATAGGTTTCATTCATCGAAGTGTTCACTGCGCAAATCACTACTCGTGAATGTAAGATGTTCAACAGGCATTCCCGGTATTAACTTGCGTTAAACGTACCATGATGTGACGTAAGGGGAGCTGACTGTTAAAAGGCAAGGAGGCGTGTATTTTGAACGAAAAGGGAGAAGACAGCAAAGGAGCGGAAAAGTGAGAAGGAAAACTGTTTAAATAAAGAGCTAGGAAGGTGAATGGAAAGAGAAGGATATGAGAAGTATAATCTGAACCTCTCTACAGTTTTGTTTATTTTCGAGTTGTAATGTTCATCAAATTTATGTATCATCTGGTCCAGTGGCAGACCGTGCATCTCACACCTAGGCCTTCAGTAGTGCTCTGTCTGAATCAACCCGCCCCTCAAAAACTAATTTATGGTTATAAAAACCATCTTAATATGCAGAAATACAGTATTAAGAGCTGCTGCATCGCAGATAGATAACTCCTGTAGCCACAATAAATGCCTTTATTGAATAGACAAACCAGGGGTGAATAAGTTCCTTTCTACTGCAGCTATACACACATAAAAACCATCAATCATAACTCATAAACTTGCAATATTATTTAGGAAAATCGCAACATTTTACTCACCAAAAATTTGGATTATTTGTAAACAAAATCCATCCTCCTCTCTTTCCTCAAAAACAGTTCAATTACTCTGTCGTACAGATTATCCGTGCGCTTCAGTTCCATTAAAAAGTCCCTTTCTATCGCTATCGAAGCTAATGCTGAAAATCGAACCTGCCCTGTCGTATTTCTGGCATAAGTTTTAATTCGCTTTAGGGCTGAAAATGTCTGCTCGACAGAAGCAGTGTACACGGGAATGATCACCGCCAAATATACCAATGTGTACAGCTGCCCCATGCTCTCATTCAGATTTTTCTGATGAAGGAAGTCAAGGAGATCAGTGGGAGATTTTTCTGCAAAATCATCCATGGCATCCAGCCAGTTCTGTTTTTAGCCAAGACAGATAAAAAACTGCTCCGTGGCTATTGTGTTAAACTGGAGAAGCCTGCTGCATGTGGGAAATATTTCTTGTATTCCCGAAACTTCTGGGGGTCGAGGAGCGTGACAAACATCAGTTTTTCGTGGTCTTGAAATCTGGTCTGTGTCTGGCAAATAATATTGTCCAGAATCCTGCCATGATGTAGGCGGTAGTGCGCGCGAGGATCTTACGCTCGGAGTGCCTGCGGTGCGTTCAGTGGCCTCGTAGAGTTCCTCATATCTGCTTCTATGCAATCAATGTGTCTGAATACGGTGACGTTGCCGTACACCTGGTAGAGGGCCGTACTGACACCAACTCAAAATCTGATTGGTTGAAGCAACAGTTTAATCGACATTTATTCTGTGTTAGAGGGCCTGCAGAACGGATTGTGAAGGCCTCTCTGCCTGGCAACAAATGATGGCTGAAATGTGATTGGTTAAATGCTTTAATACGAAAATACATGTCTGGAAGCAGCACAACCATCAGAAAAGCTATGAAAGGAAGTGGACAGACTATTTGGAATTATTTAATAAGTATTCATGGACAAAATATAATTTACATCAGTTTGTGATTCAGATATTTTTTTAGGCCAGCAGAGAAGACCTTGCAGGCCCTGACAGCCCACCACTCAAGCTCATGGTTAACTCATCAGATCTTACATCACCGGTCAGCGCCTGACACAATTCTCTGCCGCTCTCTCCAATAAGATAACGGAATAATCTGACCTTCGTGTTTTCCTCTGCCTCCGGCATTGCAAGTTCTATGTATAACATGAACTCGTCCTTCCATGTTCTCCATGACTTCGCCAGGTCTTTAGCATCGAGGCTTTATACCATGCGTCTTCTCATTAAACTTGTATCTCGCGAACATCTTGTCCGATCTTGCGATGTCCACGGCTTTATTTAATTTTAGCTTAGACCCGGCACTTAAAAGTTTCTCTCACACTTTCGCTGAGAGAGGGTTTCCGCAGTAGCTGCACTTACGAATATGCTAAGCACAGTCCTTCACCCGCGAATATTTACCTTATATGGGCAGGCCCTCAATTACGTGGGAAGCGTGATGATGTAAGATGCAACTCCGCCTCGCACGGCGACCAAGCTGCAGGCTATGGCCATATACAGTATATGGACGAAAGTAGGTTCCAGTTATGACCGTTACGCGTAGAATTTTGAAATGAAACCTGCTTAACTTTTGTAAGTAAGCTGTAAGGAATAAGCCTGCCAAATTTCAGCCTTCCACCTACACGGGAAGTTAGAGAGTTAGTGATGAGTGAGTGAGTGAGTCAGTCAGTCAGTGAGGGCTTTGCCTTTTATTAGTATAGACTAGCAGAATACCCGCGCTTCGCAGCGGAGAAGTAGTGTGTTAAAGAAGGTACGAAAAAGAAAAGGAAAAATTTTTAAAATAACGTAACATGATTGTTAATGTAATTGTTTTGTCACTGTTATGAGTGTTGCTGTGATATATATATATATATATATATATATATATATATATATATATATATATAGTAATATACCAGCCGCAGCGATGTCATGTGTTAAAGAAGTTATGAAGAAGAAAAGGAAACATTTTAAATATAATGTAACATGATTGTCAAAGTAATTGTTTTGTGTATTTGGTGGCAGCGTCACAAAGTTATTTTCGTCTAGCTGCATCAGAAAATGTACGACAACGTCTGACATGCCTCCTTTTTACTGTTTACTCACAGCTTGGATTGCTGCTGTCATATATATACACACACACACACACACATACATACACACACACACACATATATATATATACACATATATATATATATATATATATATATATATATATATATATATATATACATATATATATATATATATATATATATATACACATATATATATATATATATATATATATACACATATATATATATATATATATATATATATATATATATATATATATATATATATATATATATACTTGTGTGTATGTTTGTATGTGTCTATATGTGTGTGTATAGCTTTGGTCACTGAGTGCAAGGGAAAAATAATAAAATATAGTCTATAAGTTATTAAACAGTAAAACATTAACGCTTTCAAGAAGTACAGGTACATTGAGCACTACTGGAGTGGTTGTGGGTAAACTACATTTTAAAGACTGTGTAACACAACAGGTAAGTAACTAACAGCAGCTAAAATGTATATGGATCATCTCTCGGTAGTAGATCCCTTTTGAAAGGCGCTACACGACGGCTGTGGTATAGAAATTACATTTTCTATGTGAACGCTCAAATTTGTGCCTCTGGTAATGTGCCTTACCGCATTTA
Organism: Polypterus senegalus; assembly: GCF_016835505.1. Taxonomy (NCBI): domain Eukaryota; kingdom Metazoa; phylum Chordata; class Cladistia; order Polypteriformes; family Polypteridae; genus Polypterus; species Polypterus senegalus. The sequence continues at coordinate 145,222,918 of NC_053156.1, read as the reverse complement.
AAGAAAATTAGTTTTGTGTCCTCTGCAGTGTTAAGAGAGAAAGGCTTTGGTTTGGGATAAAAGGAAAAAGGTGTAAAGAAAGGAAAGTTGCCTTTTTCTTTTATATAGTATAGAGAGATGTGTTCGCTGACGTTATGATCGCCTTTTGGGGACAGTTGTGGTGGGTCTTGTGTAGACTGGTGAGACGTCCCGCCATTAATCGGCTGTGATGGCACTGTCAGTCCTCCACTCGTGTGCGTGAATTCATAATCCGAGTTTAGGACCTCATAATCGTATACGTGCAAAAGAAAGTGTGAATCGCCTTAATATTATTTTGCCGTGGTGTAGAAAAGGGGTCCTGTGTTTGCACTTGTCTGGGCTATAGCGCAGGGGGAGGATGAAAAAAATTAAAAGTGCTCACTTTGACTTAAGGCAGAAGCGCAGTCAGCGTCTCAAAGGCCGGCACAGCTATGCACGCGCTGGCTGCTCGACTTTTGCTGGGCAGGAGACCCCTTTTGTACACACGCTCATGATATCAAAAGTCTCAGCGCTCTTTGGAGGTCATTCATATATTATATATATAGCAAAATACCCGCCTCCAGCGGAGAAGTAGTGTGTTAAAGAAGTAATGAAAAGAAAAGGAAACATTTTAATAATAACGTAACATGATTGACATTGTCATGAGTGTTGCTGTCATATATATGCCTGCCTAAATAAGTCACCTCGCTTTGCTCTTACTTTATTTACCGCTCATTTAATCATGGCTAATGGCGGAAAAATTATAAAATGGAAGGAGGATGGCTTTACCAAAACAATTATTGATGGCGAATCGATTATTCATAAAGCTTGAATTGGTGATCTGTTTTTCTGTGTTAACCTCATATTTTTCATACTTCTTCTCAAACTAAGGTGGTGCGAGGGTAAAATGAATCGGGATGCTGATCAATGTAATCGGTGTACCAGGAAATCATGCATTGACAAAGCTCCCTTTGCTTGTAATGCAAAGTGTGATTAAATGCATTATTTTTTAGCGCGTTATGGAGCACATGCATCGAAGCTTCTCAGCTGTGCTTGTGCTAAGAAAAGGAAAGATTTTAAAAATAACGTAACACGATTGTCAATGTAACCTTTTGTAAGTAGTGCCTGGAGGATTCAGTGTGGAGAAACTCTAGAGAGAGCGTGTGTATTAACTTGTGGATTTTTCTGTGAGTATTTGGTGGCAGTCTGACGAAGTTGCTTCGGAAGACGGCGTTAGCTGCAGAGCTCAGCTCAGAGTGAAATGGGATGAATGGGCGGGGAGATGATGACGTGACTCCCCACCCGCCTTTAACTGTCAATCCCCACAAACACAGTCTCGGAATTTGCATAAGCACACCCCTTCACCTACAATTTTAACTTAGTTACAAAGTGATCAAAACTCGTTTATATCCTCGTCCTCTCATTAAACTTGTATCCCGCATTACCTGTGGGCATGTGAAACGCCAGCGTAGCCTGTCTATGAACTTAATTTAAAGTTTAGGTTTACACCTTGCTTTCTTTCGAGGTAGCAGCACTCATGAATATGGTAGTATATGTCACTCGCTCGCTTCTTATTGTTTCGCTGCCTTCTCAATTATATAATGCATGTTTTCTTAAGCGCTTTTTGGAGGTCTTCCTGGTTTTCTACGCACTGCGTTGACAGTCAGTTCACGTGATTACGTGGGAGGCGTGATGATGTCACACGAAACTCCGCCCCCCACATCATTGCAGCTCAACTCCATTACAGTTAATGGAGAAAAATACCTTCCAGTTATGACCATTAGGCATAGAATTTCGAAATGAAACCTGCCCAACTTTTGTAAGTAAGCTGTAAGGAATGAGCCTGCCAAATTTCAGCCTTCTACCTACACGGTAAGTTGGAGAATTAGTGATGAGTGAGTGAGTGAGTGAGTGAGTGAGTGAGTGAGTGAGGGCTTTGCCTTTTATTAGTATAGATATATATATATCGAAACACACACCTACTTAATTCAATATAATGATTGTTTTGATACAAAAGTGACATATGTTATACTGTACATTTATTATGACTTATGTATGTTTCATTTTTTACAGTACAAGTATCTTTGTCACAGTATAAGTTGTTTTATCTTTATGAGATTGTGGCTATATATTAACTATACATACCAGTGACTCTGAAGAAACTGTTCAGCAATATAGCTTAGCATTTACACCATAAGCATTTGCAGTTATTTTATCCTGCCTTTATTGCAGAACTTGTATTACTTTGGACTGACAAAGGCTAAATATTTGGGCTATGTGGTGGGACATGGCTGGTCAAACCTCAATGTTCCAAAGTTGCTGTCATTTGTGACTGGCCCCAGCCACACAAAAAAAACATATACAATGCAATACAATACAATACAATTTATTTTTGTATAGCCCAAAATCACACAAGAAGTGCCGCAATGGGCTTTAACATGTCCTGCCTCTTGACAGCCCCCCAGCCTTGACTGTCTAAGAAGACAAGGAAAAACTCCCAAAAAAAACCCAGTAGGGAAAAAATGGAAGAAACCTCGGGAAAGGCAGTTCAAAGAGGTAGGTTGGGCATGCAGTGGGTGTCAAAAAGAAGTGGGTCAATACAATACAATACACAGAACAGAACAAAACCTTAATACAGTATAAAAATTTTAGAAGTACGTAGCAGAATTTAACAATGGATGACATCACATAATATGATTTGAATTTGTTTATAATCCTGGAGACCTCATCCATCAAGCTGCCTCTCCCATTTGGCCATTCCACAGCTGAAACAGTGCTGGGCCAGCCAATCTGATAAAAGGACCTCTCTTTCCCATGATTCCAGTGATCCTCCATCAGGGAGGGATGACTTTACCATAAGCAGACACAGCAACTTGGCAGGTGGGCCATGGCACCAAGTGCCACATTTGAGTACTGAGAAGAGAAACAGAATAGGTGAGGGTTAGTATCAAATTATAACTATCATGCTACTTATGTTTTAGTGCTAATGACTAACAACAGAGATGCAGTCTGTACAGTTAATCAGCAGCTCTAGTCTGGATATGCTAAACTACTGAAGTAGTGAGTCTTCAGCCGGGATTTAAAGGCTGAGACCGAAGGGGTATCTCATATTGTAGCAGGCAGACCATTCCACAGTTTATGGGCCCTGTAACTAAAAGCTCGACCTCCCACTGTTATTTTATTAATCCTTGGAATCATAAGCAGACCGGCATCTTGAGATCTTAATGTGCGCTCAGGTTTGTAAGTCATGATAAGTTCAGACAAGTAAGCCGGACCTTGGCCATTTAATGCTTTATATGTTAGAAGGAGGATTTTGAAATCTGCCCTAAACTTAACCGGGAGCCAGTGTAAGGATTTAAGAACTGGAGTTACGTGTTCGTACTTTCTTGTTCTTGTGATAATTCTAGCAGCAGCATTTTGGATTAACTGGAGACTGTATAAAGAACATATCTAAGCTTTTGTCAGACTGCTGGGATATTACAGATGTTTCATTTTAAAGTTCTTCAAAACAGCCACATCTTTGACAGAAATAACTCAAAAGTGGCTCCCCAGCATGGTATTTTTTAAAGAATTAGCATTGTGTCTGTACCCATTCTAATTGCTCCTGACTTTTCTCAGCCCTTTTTTCTCCAGACCACAAAATATTCAGACCCTTTCATTTTTGGTACTAAAATTGTATAAATTAATTTCATCCCTCTTCAACCAATACTCCATACTACAGAATGACAAATGAAAATTAGGATTTTAGAAATTTTTGCAAATGTATTGAAAAATTAAAACTGATTCTTATATTGAAACACATTAAACATTCCTCTGGGCTTTAGTGTCTTAGTTGGTTGATTCTTTTAGTACTGCACTATTCCACATTTCAGATTTTGTTTTCTCTTCTTTTGCAACTCATCTGTTTTTATATTCATTCAGCCAAGATTTGAACTCTGGCAGTACAATCATGATTAAAATAATATAAAACATGACAGAGTATGGAAGCAGATACTTGATTTTAGACCAAAGCACATCCAGCCTTGGCGAAGATCATTCTATAAAGCTTAAAGTTGAGTGACCTTTCTATTAAACATTCCCTCCATAAGTAAAGTCAATACTGGTTGTTTGAAGGCCTGGAGCACTACCCAAATTGCCATTGCATATTTTTATATTCTCGTATTATAATTTGTTAACACAATACTTATTTGTTATATGGTAGGGAACCCTGGATGAGCAAAAAGGTCCAAAACCTATTGAAGGCAAGTGTAATTGCTTTCCATATTGGAGACATAGAAGCCTAAATAACATCTAGGTCCAACCTGAGGAAAGGCATTAAGGAGGAAAAGCGCTGATACAAAGCAAAAATAGAGGAGCGTTTTAAAACCTCTGACACCCGACACATGAAGCAAGGCATTCAGTCCATCACAGGCTACAAGGATAACACCTGTTCAACCAACATTGGAAACTCATTTCTTCCTGATGACCTCAATCACTTCTTTGAATGGTTTAACAAGGACAGCAACCAACCTATCACTAAACTAACCTAGCAAGAGGCACTCTTCATTTATGCACTCTGGCACTGAAAGCACATGAGGTGAGTTGTGCTGTAAGCCACATTCATCCTAATAAGATAGCTGGCCCTGATGGTGTTCCTGGATGGATTCTGAAGCATTGTACGAAACAGCCTACTGCAGTGTTCACCAGCCTGTTTAACATCTCTCTGGAACAGGCCGGTGTCCCCACTTGCCTCAAGTCCACTACAATCACCCTTGTTCCAAAACAGGCAGCACTGAGGTCATTGACCAATTATCGCCTGCTGGCCATGATCACTATTTCTTATCAAGTGCTTTGAGTGACTTGTCCTCAGACATATTTTTTTATGAACACCATATAATTGGCAGATCTGAAAATGACAGAAAACCAATAAACTATATATATATATATATATATATATATTGTGGCAGTAGGGGGCGCTAGTGCTCCCTTGAACCCTCAGGTATGACTCCAGACACCAGGTAAAAGTCCAAGACCTTTTATTGTTTTCTTCAGTGCACCAAGCACTTCCCAAACTACTCATATATTTAAACTATTAAATGCAATACCACAACAATACTATATACTACTCCTCCTCGCCCAGACACTTTGCTCCTCTCCCACCCAGCACAGCTCAGTGTCTGGACTGAGGCACCGTCCTTTTATAGCCCCTATAGGTGTTCCTGTCCAATTAGACCACAGTTCCTTTTTCCTTCCGGGTCAGAGCAAACAGTCCTGTTCTTCACCCCGGGAGCACATCGTTCCTTCCCGTCATGTGACCGTGACGTACTCCCGGGTTATAGGGCATCACAGAGCCCATAAGCCCCCCCACAGCGACTCCTGGTGGTCCCCAAGGTATCCAGCAGGGCTGTGTATAAACACTACAAAGTCCATAAGGCCCTGCTGGACCTCGGGGCACGATCTTGCTGTCGGGAGAGCTCCTCCTGGCAGCCTGGGGATGAGGACCGGCATGGTAAGCTGGCAGTCCTCCACAATATATATATATATATATATATATATATATAGTGTTCAGTATAAATGAGTACACCCCACTACATTTGTCAGAAAACCTTTAGTTTCCTTTCAGTATTAACATTTTCTATGAGATACTGTACTACAAAATACTCCCACAAATGTGGGCCATTGATTGCAAACAAGATTTGTTAATTTGCACACACAAAAAAGTGATTTTCCTAACAAATTCATTCAAGCCCATGTTGAAAAAATGAGTACACCCCAATTATAGTCTTAGGAGAAAAGCCACACTTAAGACTACAAAATTCTAATTAACAGGCATTCAACCACAGGTGAGTCTAATGATTCATTTAAGAGGTGTCCAGCAGACAGGTGACTATAAAAGGGCATTACTTAACAAAGAAAAGCCCTTCCCATTTCATGCTGTCGGCAATGGCTCCACATGGAAGAGAAATGTCAAAAAATCTGAGAAAGGAAATCATTACTTTACACAAAAAAGGTGAGGGCTACAAGAAGATCAGCAAAGCTTTACATTATCAGTCAAAATACTGTAGAAAAAGTGATCCAAAAATTTAAGAAAGATGGAAATGCAGCCATCTTACAGAGATGCCCAGGCCATCCACAGAAGTTAACATCTCGACAGGAGCGTCTTCTGATGAGAAGGGTTGAAGAAAATCGCCATGCAAGTTCACTGCAGTTAGCTATAGCAGTAGAAAGCCAAACTGGAGTGACCGTTTTCCATGACACCATATGGCACACACTGCAGAGGAATGGCATGCATGGCTATCGTCCACGAAGGAAGCCTCTCCTAAAGCCCATGCACAAAAAAGCACGCCTAGAATTTGCTAGGGCCCATGCTGAAAAAGATGAAGACTACTGGGACTCTATACTCTGGAGTGATGAGACAAAGATCACTGTTTTTGGAACTAATGGTTTCAAAACTGTATGGCGTCATAAAGGTGAGGATTTCAAAGAAAAATGCATGGTGCCTACAGTGAAACATGGTGGTGGCAGTGTCCTTATGTGGGGCTGCAGGAGTGTTGCTGGTGTTGGGGATGTGCATTTCATTGATGGTATCATGAACTCAACAATGTACCGTTCTATACTGAAGGAGAAGATTCTGCCATCACTCCGTGCACTTAGTCGTCGTGCACGTTTCCAACACAACAATGATCCAAAACACACACCTAAAGCTACGGTTGCATTTCTGAAGAAGAACAGAGTGAAGGTGATTGAATGGCCAAGTATGTCTCCTGATCTGAACCCAATCGGACACCTGTGGGGAATTCTGAAGCGACAAGTTGAGCATCACTGTCCATCCAGCATCCAGGCTCTAAAAGAGGTTATTCTTGAAGAATGGAAAAGGACAGATGTTGCAATATGTCGCCAACTTGTTCATTCCATGCCTAGAAGACTCGGTGCTGTCCTTAAAAATCACGGTGGTCATACAAAATACTAGATGATACTAGATTTTGTGATCCAAGTTATATTATTAACCTTAATTTCATGTTATGGAGTTAAACAAGTGTTCAATAAAACTCAGCCTTGTGACAATTATATGTATATAAAAATATATAAACTGGTCTTAGAAGTATGACTTCTTCCAGGAATGACACTCTCATTTCAAATGGAGTGGAAGTGGGAAGACTGAGGTGGGGCTTTCATGATATCATGGGTCTGTCATTTGACCTTAGTTTTTTGTTGGTTGAGTAATAAAGCAAACAGTGAGTCTCTGTGCACCCTTCACCTCTTTTCCCAATGTAACTTTAAATCCAGAACCTTGAAGAGATTGACTTTTCTCGCTCATACTTTTGACAATCTACATATATCATCATCATCATAATATGTATTGTAATAAATATTTACAGTAAATGTTCAAACATGCTTAAAACTTCTAATTATGTAATAATCAACATTAGGTTTGGGCAAACTCTGATGCAGTTAGTAGTACTATAGTTTTATAGCTCTGAAAGACTGAAATCAATTCCTGATTCAAACACTGTCTATGGTCCATGTCCAGCTATTGCTCCCACTTTGCACCATTTTCTGATAGGATATGGTAATGGCTAGTATAAATGTCAAAAAAGCCACAATATGTAATAAATCAATGGATGTACTTTGGGATTTTACATTAATGCAAAGTTTGCATTACAGCTTAACAACAGGAGACTCTCTCTTGTGACAGAATGAACAAAAGACAGGCTGCTAATTTTAGCATTTTGCAGGCAGGTCAAAGCATGCCAGATCACAAGTTTGTATTCATCAGAGGTGTAGTGAGCATGGAACAAACCGTTTACACTTTATTTAGAAGTCATGCATGGAAATTAAAGCAGGTGTTGCAGAAATTCAGCAAGCTTGGAATGAAAAGCATTTTAAGTCTATTGTCCTTAGGGGATCTTGCATTAACTATGGAGGCAGGTTATTCTTCATTATGGTTCAGCACAAGCTGATTTATTAAGCAACAGTATCCTATGTTTCCATTTTATCATATGCAAGTGAATATATAGCCATTGTCTTCAACTAGTAAAGACTAATATCTAATTAGAGCTTGCTTTTGTTACCTAAATTACTTTCTTGCATGTATTTCATTTTTCCCTAGCAAGGTGTCATTGACACCCTTTCAGTAAAGACTTGTGGACTGGAGGTATTCAAATTACTGTCACTGTATAAGATAGCTGAACACATACAAGACCAATGCATAGTAGGAATCCAAGGAAAAGATACTCATAAAAGCTGCAGTTAATAACTGACCTCAAGCTAAAGACGCCAATACAGATGGTAAGGCAATAAGAGGAGGCTGCCATTCAAGTCAGCCTCCAAGGCCTTATAGCAGTCGACATACCAGTGATAGCCTATAGAAATCTAACCAAATGCACAGAGAGAATGGCATGTAAAAATGGAAACATACAGAGAAAATGCAAGATGTAGCACAGAGACACTCAATAGAATAGAACAAAATAAAACCCAACAAATAGAGATGCGACTAGGACAAGGAAAAAGGAGATGTTACATTAAATGCAGAAATCCACAGCACAGAGGAAAACTTAGTTGCCCAGATGCAGGAACAGTGTGCCAAAGATGCAACTAAAGTGGGTATATGCCATTCTACGTCTATATGTGAGGTCACGAAAGACAAAATAGAGAAAGCTTTCTACCTAAGAGTGATCCATGATGGGAACAGCAGTATAAAGCACTCAATGATGATGCTAAACATAAATAAGAAGCAGTATGATTTCAGTATAGACACAGCAGCAGAGGCCACAGAAGTAAACAAACAGACTTTCAGAACAATGAATCTGAAAAAGTATCTGCAAAGAGGAGGATTACACTGTATTAGACAATTTAAGGCACATGTTAGTTACAAAAGAGGAAAATGCATAAATTGTGTGCTTGTAGTAAGAGGCCCTGCCATCAGTAACCTACTTAGTAGAACGGCAGCTTCGGAAATCGGCCTTGACCAGAGAATATAAGTATCAGTAGTAGTGATAAGCATGGCATTCTTAAGAGAGAGACCCACCGAAGATTTGCTTAAAGGAAAGAGTAGTGCCAAAGCTCCTGCCAGGATTCATGATAGAAATTTGGGATTTGAAATGAGCAACTCCAGGATGGAGAGGATTGTTTTTAACTTATAGCTCAAGGCTTCTCTCTCCACTTTTCAAGAGCAGCTCCAATCACAAGAGTTGTTTCTTGATCATTGTTTTGAGGGAATAATCAGTCTTACAAAAAAAAAATAAATAAAGAAATACTTAGCAAAGACGTAAAATCACAATCTGGAAACCAAAGATCAAAACCCTCAGTACAAAGCTCAAAAATAAAAACTGGAGAAAAAGTAAACAAAATAGTCTGTCTGCAAAACAAAATCATAAATGCGGAGAACAAAAAAAGGAGCAGAAGAGAACAACACAAAGATTAATGCCACCGCAGTTAGGCAGTAGCAACAGGTGGTTTACACACTCTCTGGTACTGCCGTAACGACCGAATGACAGCACCAGACAACAATACACAAATTAGGGGCCCAAAACGATACAAGGAATTAACTAAGATAATTAATTAAATCTGAAAGAGAACTAACAAAGCAACCTGAAAAGACAATTAACAATTGTAAAATAGTTAACTAAAAAAATATAAATATCATTGAAAAGTTCATAATAATAAAAAATGCAAAAAACAAAACTCCAAGTTCAAACCCACAACAGACCATAACAGTAGAATTAAGAACATAACAATTTTGCTCAACAAAGACAAGACTATTCAGTCCATCAATCTCATTTGACTATGTAGCCTTTATGCATTTATTAAACTTCAAACTAAATTTTAAAGCTGCAACGTATATTCTTCAAGCAATAAAATGAAAGACAGCAATTCATTGAAGGACTCGTGCACACACATACAATACAAGCCCACACTTGGCCAGTTTAGCAACATCAGTGAACCTGACCAGCAGGTGTTCAGACTCCAGGAGGGAAACCAATGTGAGGACATGAAATCTCTGTGCAGACAGTGCTCTGGCTAGTATTCAAATAAGAGGACTTAACAATGGGTAGTAAATGTTGCAGCTGGATTGAGCGCATTCCTGTGTTTTTGTTGTTTTTCAATCGTCAATAAAAAAATTGCATAAGAGTAAAGTCCCAGATGCAAAATGGGAGAGTTTTGCAATGAATGTCCACAAAGACATATTGTACCTTATGATGTTTTGAGATGATTTTCCTCATAAGGAAATGTGCAGCTTTACGATTGTTTTGTATTAGAGGTTTAATTCTCCAAATAGGCCTGATGGGGAGAGCATTTCCTTACTGGTGGACCAACAGCATATGTATGAAGGTGATGGGCTGTCTCTTTTAAAGTGGAGCAGCACTTAAGAGGATTTCTTTCTTCTCGTCTCTTCTTTTTTTCCGGGTTATTTTCAAGTTGCTGAAGGGTTTTAAGCCCTTCTACAAACAATTTGCATTTAGAACATCTGTTACTTATAGGCCACTGCTGTTATCAGCTATGTTGCTGATTTCACTAGCCACAGACAAGCTACACTGTGACACTTTTCCTGTTTCTATCCGAGATGTGAGCTTCAGAATTAAATTTTAAAAAGAGAAATAAAGCACATCTCCAATTAAATGTTTTTTTTTTTTTTTTGCAGTGAATATATACTACACCATTATATTCTATAGGACTCAAATCTATGTTATTTTTTAAGCACGTCTTGATCAGTTTTTAACATGGTTCACACTTTAGCAAAATGTGCCACTTGAGTGCACATTTCGATTTTTCTCTTAGGTTTGCCTTCTTAAAAGTCCTCCTCTGCGTTTTCAGCTGACATAAAGTGTCATTTGCACAGCACATTTTGATAAGAGTATAACATATACAGTAGTGGGGAGCCGCTGTCAGGAAATATAAACTGTCACAAAAAAGGGGCCTTGTGTAAAGCACTGGGTTTTGTTCAAGGGAGGTTTGCTGTAATGCAGTTTTGACGGGTTTGAAATTGGCCTGTGTGAGCCCACAAAGAGGGACACTGGAGCTTAAATAGCAGAAAATCCATACTCTCTAGACACCTGCTCAGCACTGGAGAATCGCAAGATATTGACCTTCAATTCAGCCTGCATTCTGAGCTGATGAAAAGAGATAAGAAGACTAATCTGTCAGTCTTCTCAGGCTTTCCTTTATTGACTAACTGACACTTGGTTATTTTAGCTCAAGCTACATTGTAGTAATATAGCAGATGTGATTTATAAACCTAATAGATGTTTATTTGGGGGAGCTAATATGAAAATTGCCACTAAAGACATCTGAATCAATTTACAAAAGCAAACAATAATTGGTTGCTGCAGCAAACTTATTAAATCTGAATAGGGCCCAGTCTTCTTCCGCGGCTAAGAAGGAATTTTCCTCTTTATATTTTGTGACATGCTATTATGCTTCCTGTATACTGTTAGAATACTGATTCAAGAGATTATTTACAGCGAGGAAGTGAGACTGCCAGGACGTGTATTTAAAAATTAGATAAAGTCGTATTGATGTAAGCTGGCAAGTTTATACTTTTTGGCAGCTGGCTATGGCTAAAGTACTACCTGACAGAAAACAGTAATGGGTGAAATGGGACGTAACTGAGCCACAATGCAGTAGCCACTAACAGAATTATGGATGTTGACGTCAAGAAATACAAAACAAGTTGAAGACACATACACATATATACTTGATGTGTGCATTTACTGTGGAAAGTGGAATAATAATAAAGACTGAGAGAGGCAGTTGGGAGAAGCCCTGTCCAAGATGTCAAGTAACCGCCGCATTCTGAATGATAACTACACTGTCTAAATAGTCACAGTGATTGACTGAGCACACCACCCAACAAAGTCAAGGAAATCTTTATGTACAGAATTATGATGGAAGTAAACACTGTACATGATCCTGGACTGATGTAGTACAATGCCCATAAAACCAAGTAATATGTGTGTTAAAAATAAAAAGGCAAGGACTGTCAGGATATGCCTCTGTCAAATACATTAAAGGTTACAAGGACAGTTAAAGGTCCAAACATGACCAGGTCGGATCCAATGATGTTTTCAAATAAATAATCAACGCTACAGGTAGGATGCATTTTTTTTGTGTACCTGAAAATGTTTCTGCTAAAATGTATAATATTCTGCTTATGTTGGAAACTGATTTTTTGTGAGGAAAATAATGAAAAAAAATGACTCCAGTACCTAAGGGAGCATTAAAAATGAAATCACCTTCTAAAATGCACCTTCTAACTTAAAGGAATGGATTGCAAATTTGAGTGACATTGTCTAAATAGAGTTTGACACTCTTCACCACACTAACCTTTATGCAAATGGAAAACATCTAAATGTGATGGACAGAATTCAATTAAGTGAGATGACAGAAAATAATCTACTAAACCAAATACATCAGGCAGTTGAAAGGTAACATAATCGTCAGGGAAAAAAATAGATATAACCTATTTGCACCAGTCTTATCTAATGACACAAGCTCCATTTCTCCAAAGCATAGTCTCTAGTCCAGTAAACTCTTGATCTCAAATGAGAGGCCCCGAAACACTGTTGCTAAGCAATTAGGGCCTTTTATTGAGCTGCTGATTCCCTGAGCTTGGTGTCTATCATTACCGTTTCCTCACCTAATAGACTCCCATATTGATGAACCCCCAGCTCCCCGTAGTTAAAGCAAACATTTTAAGCGACGCTGGAAATGAAAGCGCTACCGTATTATTTGTTTACCGCATCCTCGATACGGCGGCTACTTCACAAAGTGTGGAATTTGCATACAATCCTCGTTCTTCAAAGGAGTGGGTCCGGCAAATGAAATAAACTGGCTTTAGAAAGTGCTACGCTGAGACGGAGCTTCGGGATTAATTAAGGGAAAGGGGGCATGCATGCTGCTGGGTGGCGTGTGAATGAAATTAGTTAGCGAAGATGTTAAAATAATATTAATTAATAATAATAAATTCATTACGGCTAAATGGAAACTACTTCGAATTAACTGAAACTAAATCTAACTGCATATTTGAAAGAAGCGAAACTTTTGAAATCGAATAGCGGGAAACGGTGAGATTTTAATGTTAGAACAAGGGCCAAGTCGAGTGCACATGTAAAACCAGAAATATATAGAAGTACACACTTTGTTAACTACGTGATTTGGAATTAGTAATAAATAAAATAAGCGATGTAAACATACACCCTTTTCCTACTCTGATTATTCAGTTTAGGGTCTAGGAGAGGAAAATAATTATTTTCAATAATAAAAATAATGACGTACGTGTAAAATAATTTTCACGTTTCCAATTGAATGGACTTTCCAAATGAAAGTAACACTTAAGTGTAGCTGCGCGGGGCACCGGGGGCCTCTGCTCCCTCTTCCGGAGCCCCGATCTTCAGAAGCGAGCCAGAATTTTCTGAGCGCCTAACCTTGGACCCTTGCTCTCTGTATTCAATCAGCTGTTCCAAAAAAAAAACTAAGATGCAATATGAAGACGGCTGGAAACTGGCACCGGCATTTCATCGATTCCTTGTCCATTCAAATGCGTGATCGCCACGAACTGACCGACCAACAGCTAGTCTTACAACGACGAAGAAGGAAAATCCTGATTTTTGAGCAATCTGCCTTTATTCCTCCTACAGGTGCAGCTAAAAGATAATAAACGTCTCACGGAAGAACATCCTTTAATACCCAGTGTTACCGACTACATTTTTTTCTTCCAATTTGTTTTAGATCAGTCATAGTCAACATTTCCGAGGTTATGCGCATGCATTGAAATAATAAAGGGCGATGAAATTCGAAGATGAATTGTATTGTTTTGCGTTTTGACTGATTTAACCTGCATTGTCTTATTAATCAGACGAATGCGGTTTATAACAGCACCGCTTCTTGAGAAAAACTGTTTTAAATACTTACAAGAATAATAGTCGCTATTGCTGATACAAACAAAAGCATAATGATTATCTGATTAAAGATTTAGAGGTACCATTAACAGTTGATGATTTGATAAATTGGAATTATTTTAATAATGGTATAAGTGGCTATTTACATTATTGATATATATATATATATATATATATAGAGAGAGAGAGAGAGAGAGAGATGGAAACACACAAAAATATACATGTACCCTTATGCGCACCCGGTAATATTTAAATATCTGTATTCTGTATTTAATATATCGCCGGGCCCCATAATATACACACGCACGCATTTATTTATAAAATGTGTTTTATATACATATATATCCGATTAATGCAGGATCACGAGGTCCGGCAACACTGAATTAAGAGGTTTTGAGAGTGCTCTGCGTTTTTTTTATATAATACGCCGTGCGTGAATATATTATGTGTGCGTGTGTATATAATATGTACAGTGTTCATAAATAATGCTTTATTTATACACACATTTATACATCTATGATTTAGATCTTTATAAATATATTTATATATAATCAGCTAGATATTAATTTGTTAAACATTAGATAATGTTATATGATTACATCATTCAAGATTTAAGCAGCATTGCTAGTATTGTAATTGGCAAGAATTTTCGAAAAATTAATACTATTGGTTATGTTATTATGAGAGTTCATATTTTTGAAATTCACTATACGGATGACACGATTTCGATATTATTTTAATAAGTATTAACAAAAGCAGCATTGTATTGATTTTGTTTTAGTGAATTCCAATAGTTATTTTACTATTTCCAATAATATTGTTCGGATATTTTAAAATCAGTATCGATGCTAAATATGACTCACAATTTGGATCACCGATATTTTATTTTGCTGACTAGTAATAATTATGTTACTTTTATTTTTAACAGCATACAGTAATTTCTCGTAAAGTGTATTTTTAATTCGGCGGTTATTAAAGATGACAGTTTGCTCGTTATCCGCGCCTGAATCAACATATTTCAAACAGTACCTATTTAGCGAGTGATTTTATTTGAAATTAACGCAGCCAGCCCACTTAATGCAACGTGCAAGTGATTCCTCTTGAGCAGAGGAGAGGCGAGTTAAGAGCGTCGTGCGTTCAGGCCGCCAGCTGGGGGCGGGCTTCTCCAGTTTTTTCTTCGGGCCGAGTCGCGCAGTATTCTATTGTTCTGCCAGGCGTCTACCCCTTTTTAGGATCCCTGAAACTGCTACAATTCTTTGTCCAGTAGAATTTTACATCTGCAGGGGGCAAATTCTATGAAACACGTCGTCTAGGAGCTCTCCTCATCAGAGTAAAAAGTGTTCTTTGTTCGCTTAAACGTTTGTACGTTGGAGCATTGCGCCCGAGCTCGCATTCGTTGAAGCGTCCACGTGCAATGCGTGACAGTGCAGCAACAGGGTGTCCGGGCAGAGCCTAGACGGGGTGTGTGCCAGTGCTCTTAATGATGGGTACAGCTGGCTGTGAAATGCGCTATATCAAAGGTGCAGGAATTCTAATGCTTTGGCTTCCCGAGACCTTGCGTTGACTTAAGCGGGTTTTAGCCCTCTGGCAAAGCAACTTTCAAATGTCAACGCATTCCAGTATGTGGGCACCGAAGTATCTTTTCTTACCATTTCAAATTACTTTTCGTATTAAGAAACCCTTGCTTATACCACTGCCTCAGCTCTGCACTGTCGCATCGATGTATTCTTATTTGCTATACAATCGGCCCAGGGTGGTCTTTTTGTTCACTTCTACCAGTCCAGAATCAGGAATTGAGCTCCACTGATGAGCGGTCCCCGTGTTATGCAGCTTTAGGCTTTAGTTAGATTTCAGCGAGCCTTATGATCTCGTGCTGTTGCAAATACAAGCACTTACGGGTTTATTTGTTTGTGTAAATCATTACATGTTAGTACTTCCATTTCTGAAATAATCATAATGAATTATTGCGACGCTGCTTCACATGCGTTGGTTACGATCAGTAGATGTTTAATTTTAAAAGGTATTTGTGTGTCCAGTGAAGAACTAGCGCCCCGACCAGTGTGGGCTGCCGCCCTACGACCAATGTTGCCTGGACAGGCACCGGCTCCCCGTGACCCTGAGCAGGATATATTTCAGCAATGGGTCGATATGTAAAATGACCTGTCATATGCGATTTGACCCAAACGCAGACACTGTATGTACTTATTTCGATACATCAGTTACTTAGATTTGAAATGTTTAAAAAAAATTAAATGCGGCAGGTTTAATACGTAAGGTTGAGTGCACGATTGGTCCCTTCTGATAAACTATACCGTTTGGCCGGGGCTTTGCGGGTAATGGCGACCCTTTAGTTACATTGTCCGGGTCTCAGTTCCTGGATGGATACGCGATTTTCCGTGTCCACAGCCCGTCATGTTTCAAGTGAGGATTTTTTGAGAAATGGGGGAGGTTTTGAATGTTGTACAATGCACAATATGGACACTAGATGGCTCTGTAATGCCGCTTTTCAAACAAAACGATGATTGCAATTCATAGGAGATTCAATTATTACTGGCAAAGGCTGCCGTTCTAATTTAAACGAACAGCGCGAGTTTTTCGTTTTAAATCATCGACAATATTCATTAACACTGACGACTTTTAAAGTGCCACAATCATCACACGCACAGTTTTTGTACTTTTGACTAATGATAGCGCAGAAAGTTAGGGCACTTCGCCTTGTTATGGACATTCACGCAAAAGAAGAACAAGATAATCGTGAGATCTTAATTGCATGTTAAATGTCGCGCATTAGTATTTAAATGTGAATGTTTGATTACTCAGCCTTCTTAACTTTTCAGTCTGAAAAAATAAACTGTTTTCTATTTCACTTGAGTATTGGTGTCAAAGAAATAAACGTCTGTTACTGTTGAACAATGTTGCCAGTGGTGTGTAGCAACAAATCATTCGCCATAGTAACATCGCAATTCCTAAATGAACACGTAGTGCGTAAAAGTGACAATTAAAAGTGTATATTTGAAAAGAATGTACTAAGAGAATAACGTTGAAACACAATACCTGTTTGCAAGTTTTTGTTCCGAATTATTTATACTTGATCTCATACACGGCCAGTTTTAACGTTTATTGAAGTTTTAAATTATATGGAATATAACAAAGAAATGTATAACACACCTTACGGTACAGTCCTTAGATGGCTGTCAAAAATGGTTAACGTAGCAGTCGGGGCCCGCAAAAAAAGCTCAAACTTTTACAGTTTGTAATATTAGGGCATTACATACTTTTTAAAATATTTCAGACTCAGAGAGAACTAATAAAAGGGGTATTCGAAATATAAAAACGAGAAAAGACAGTGCAGACCGCCTTTCTAGATCACGCCTCTCCCATTGCTTCTACAAAATGCTCTTTTTAAGCCGGGTGTCCTTCTGATTTAAGTGGCAGGGGATTGGCTATTCTAATTGATATACGACACCCTTTTATTTAGAGAAGGCTGGGCAGGCTACTTTTGATGTTTTGCAGAAAAACAAACAAGGTGAGTGATTCAGGGGTTATTCCACGGATCAACCTCTAGTGTTAGGGCTGATGAAGAAAGCAGGACAAATCAAAAGTGAAAATGTTATGTGACAGCAATTTCTTTTTTTAATATAATTTAGAGAAAATGCCAGCTATGAAATTCCCACTGGCTTGGGCTTCACATTTTGGCCCAGCTGTAGTCAGCTGCAGTTTCTTTGGTTCTTTAGCATGCGATAATACTATTAAGATTCCAATTGACTCCACTTCTTCATCTGTAGATGTGTAATTTACATTTTCACAATGCTACATGTTTTGCTTGTTAAAATAGTGATATTTTACTCCCTGTCCTAGTAAAATCTTAACAAATTTCAACAAATCTGGATTGTTAATGTCAAAGAAAGAGTATTTTTTAAATCAATTAAAACTGACTTGATCAAGTGAATAGCACTGTGTAATATTTTAAGTTAAAAGGAACTACTCTGTACTTGTGTATCATGTTTTTCCATTTCGAAAACAATAATTGCAATAAGAGGCAATTTAATCCTTCTTTCAAAAGAGATTTAATTAATAAACTTAAAAAATAAAAAAAAACCTCTACAGATAAAAATATCCATTATATATTATTGTTAAGTGATTTCTCACTATATCTGTTACATATAATGTAACTTCCATTAGCCTTCAAACTGACTACTGTATTGCATTTAATTAAATACACCCTTTCAAAGAAATGCATTGCAGGCAATTTAGAGTCTAGTACATTTGAAGCTTGTGCGAGGTTACCAGTGCTTTTAACCACTGCTTAGAGTGCATAGACTGTTAATTAACATATTTAGAATTAAGTAGATTTGCCATGTACTAATCATTCTCTAATTCAGTAAGAACTATCCCCCCTCAAACACTGGACATTAATCACTGTTGCAAGAGCTTGAATATTACATAATCACTAATTATATTCTGCAAAAAAATAAATTAGTAGAAGCTCATCAATATGAATCGCTAATGGCTGTTTCGTGTCATCAGGCTGTTCTGGCTGAAGTAAAATATAAACATTCTGCATAATTTTCTGATTGTATTAGCATAGAGAAGGGGCTGTTAGAGGAGATTTTGGTCATTAAGTGCTTTGATGCGCATGATGGACACATACAAATAGTCCAGCCATTTAGCGTTCTGTCGCTCACATTATATGCCAGATACATGTGGAAAATGCCTACAGTTGGCATGACTGACAGCTCACATGGACAGTAGTGATGTCCACTCTGTAGAGTTTCGGTAGATTTTTTCTGCGTATTTTATATCCGTTTTGTTAGTGTTCAGAAGGTATTCCCTTTGAGCATACACAATGTGTTCTGTGTTTATATATCATACATTTAAATACTCAATTTTAATCAATGTAGTTTTAACAAAAAAAAATATATATATAAATATTAGACTCAACATCCTTTTGCATGTGTCTTCAAAATAGTATAATTCCAAATATATTATTCAGTTGCATGCAAATATTAATTTAAATATTTAAAAGATTTTTTAATTTGATAAAAGTGATATATTTTATACTGCGGTGGGCTGGCGCCCTGCCTGGGGATTTGTTCCTGCCTTGCACCCTGTGTTGGCTGGGATTGGCTCCAGCAGACCCCCGTGACCCTGTAGTTAGTATATAGTGGGTTGGAAAATGGATGGATGGATATATTTTATAAAAGGAATATCCAGAAGTTCTTTCTAGACAGGCACATTTGCTAGTTTTAAATTGAATCTTGTTTTGTTAAAATAACATTTGAAAGTGTTTAATTTGTTTTCATATGTACACTCCAAAAATAGTGTGTAGAAGTACTTTTTTTTTCTTATTGATAAGCATAGCAAATGTTCTTTCTTGGTTATTTAAAATTCCTTAAACACAGTACTATGCCTAATTTGTTTTTTCTAAAGTATAGTAAGATGTCGTTTACATACCTAGGATGGCACTTATTTTGCTACAGGATAACCACAAAAATCATCAATTGGACAGGAAGGAGAATCCAGAATATGACCCTGATTATAGAGAGCAGATAAAAAATAATATGCAAAACCTTTGCTCACTCCCACAAAAATGCCTTGTAAGAGTTCTGTAATACTTGAAAATAACTGAGGATAGGAAAAGAATCAATGAACAGTAACATACATAGAACATGGTGTTGGTTATATCCTCCAAATTTAAATATACCTTCATGCATAAACTCTGTTTGTGTGTGCATATATATAATATAAAATAAATATATATGTTTGGCATAGTCTATGGGCTTATTATAGAAAAAAACATGATGCTTAGCAAATAAGAAAAATGGATAATTTTTCAATGGAGATATTCTACATTTCATTACTTTTTGTATTAATTAGAATTTAAAAATTTACTTGTTACATTGAAAACTGAATGTGTAATTAGCCTAGAGCAGACAAAGGAAATGAACAGTTGGCAGGTCTCAGATAAACAGCATATTCTAAATTCAACATGCTAAAAATTGATCAATAAAAAGAATACATTAAGGTGTCTCCTTGTGAGATGTGTTCAAGATGTCCCAACAAAGTACTGTTTATAAATAGATTGAGGGTATATATTGTGATTAATCACAAAGGAAGCAATAGATCCTTTGTTTTATTCATGAGTGAAAAAAAGATTTAAGTAAAGAAACCCCATGCAGTCAAAACATATCAAGGTTATGATTGCCATAAATTAAATACTTGTCTACATTGCATTACAATGCAGCACAGGTTTAAAAATAAAACCAATTCATAATTACTAGAAAGTAAGCATTAAAAGTTAAGCAATATTTCAATGTGTCATTTTATAAAACATTATTTACTAAAGCAAAAGGTTAATTCTGTTATTATAATTATCATAAAGAGAATTATCATATTAATACATGTTTTATATACGTATTAATATGTATTTGGTATAAAACAATGTTTACAAAAATAATATTTTATCACACACTTCTGTTCATGTCATTTTAAATGCAAGAAACATACTGTATTAATTACCAAAGAAAAAGTCAAGTAGCATAAATTGTATTTAGCTTTTATATATATATATATATATATATATATATATATATATATATATATATATATAGAGAGAGAGAGAGACAGATAGATATAAAGATAAATATATATAGATAAATATAGATTTATATATATGTATTAAATCTTTTGTATATTATATATTGTATTTTAACATTTAAAAACTACCCGTCTTCAAACAGATCTGCGAATTGCTACAGCTACTAAATAATCAGATTTGTCTGAATTCTATCTGAAAAGAATCATCCTCCTCTCTCTCTCCCTCTCCCTCTCTCTCTCTCTCTCTCTCTCTCTCTCTCTCTCCCCCCTCTCTCCGTTGGTTTCTTTCTTCCAGCCTCTCGTTCTTATTACTTTATTCTGATCACCACACTTCTTTTTCTGTGGCCAGAGATTTGTATAATTTCTTTTGTGAATGCAGAAGCTGTTGCCTCCATCATCACTAGGACATTTAAGCCCTAATGAGTAGAATTGCTGTCTAAAAGACTGTGTTTTCCTGCTGTGAAACTGCATTAGATCCAGACAGCCAAACTCATTTCTATTCTCTGTGTCATCTCTCTAGAAATGACGCGCAGTGCTTGAAACTGTTTATTTCCAAATTCAGACCTCCTCCGCAGCAGTCATCGGCTTCAATTACCAGTTTTCCTGAGCGGAGCCATCAGGCAGTCTGACACTAAGGTCCAACCTAATTCCCACCTTCTCCAAAGTCAAGAGTATAATGTGCAGATAAAAAAGGTGGAAAATAGCCTGGACTTCATTAGCATGCAGAGCCTGGCTGTTCATTTGCTTGCTGCGAATGAAAGTTCTGACACTCTGCGCCTTCTGCAATATGAGAATAGTCCTCTTCAGACTATATGATGTCCTTACTGCTATGAAAAGGTCATCCAAAAGGCAGACACCAACTTTGCTACCTGCTCTTCATGGCTGAGGTATTGATTCTGGGAACACCTCATTACATGCCGGATCAACATATTATTGCCATGTTCTCCGAGTGAATTGTTTACAAGTGTCTTTATCACGGGCAAAAGCCTCCCAGATGGGGCATGACCACACTCATTTGTCTGTGACCTGCCAATTATATGTTATCTGATATGCTGCTATCTGCCTTGATGCCTGACCAGGTCCACTGCCCTGCATCAGCACAGCCCTATTACTGATCCTTTCTCTGCTCCCTATGAATACATCCATTAGTCTGCCAATGTCTAAATTGTTTTCACCTTCACTGCAGGCAGACTGAGTGCTAGGGCTCCATGATTTCCTATGCATGAGCTTTCTAATCAGACACAGAAATATGATTCAGTTGCTGTCTGCTATACCTTACACAATTTGCAATCAATATTCATGCTTTAAAGGTAATATTGGACAGAAAGGGAGGTGTTGTGCAGCTGGGTTGCTTTATATAACTGAAATGCCTTAATATCGGTCCTAGACCTGAACTGTCACATTTCATTTGGGCACGGCAGATGGAGTTCAAATTACAACTTCCCTGTTTTAGTCTAAATTGCAATATAATTTGACCTGGAAAGCGAAATGCACCAAAGTATAATTTCCAGTTGCAGTGTCAGTCAGATTTGACCCTTATTGGGTGAAAACACATATACTCACACACAAATAATCCTTTTATGCTATTGACGTGGCATTTGACCTGTGATTGCTAAAAATCAGTACGCTGTCCTCTACAGAGTAAAATAACATCTGTTAAGGAATGGCTAAACTGAAATACTGTTCATTTTCTGTAGGCTTTCTCATCCTTCGCCGGATATGGGTACAGATAACAGTAATACTGTCACAAATTATGGATTTTTTCTGTGCAAAATAGGCTACGTTTTACATTTATTGAAGCTCGCTTTTGAAATCAGTTATTGTTGATTGCTTCATAAAGAATGTCAGTAATTCAAAAGAATAAGAGAATTACATTAGCAGTAATGCTGGTTTATAACATGGTGGTTATAACAGGCACGCTAACGGACTGGTAATATTGTGAAAGTTAGGCTTGTCATTCTAAATGATTCCTGCCTACAAACTTCGGAACATTCACATGGTTAAATATTCAGTTTATGAATAATTTAAATGCTGTCCTAACAAACAAGGGTTTGCCCTGAATTTTAAAGGAAAAACCTAGCGACATTTACATACATCCCTTCATTTATTCCGAAAACTGCTTAATCCTTTACAATTCACCCAATTTTAGTTTTATCAGCTTCATAATTTTAATATTAAATGCTAAGCATTACATTAATTGGTGTTGAATTTAACTGAAAAAATACATTGAATTAAAATTTGTTTAGTATACAGTACACCTCGTTTACCAAAAAGCAATATCTTTCAGTCTATTTATTAGCACTTGTGTTCTTGATTAAAGCAGAAAAACACAGGATTATCTCCAATAGAACTAAACAATTTCTACCGACTGTAAATGCCAAATGAACCCTTGTCTTTCATTTTCGGTAATCTTGCTTTCACCCCGGACATTGCCTTTGCAGAGCAGAACATTTCATTTCAGTCATCGCCTACCTGAAAGTGACTAAACTTATGACATTAGATTACTGACGGTGTTCGTAAGCACATCTTTAGAAATTAAGACTCAGTACAGAAAAGTGAATGTGCAGAGGAATACACAAATGAGGCAACAGTCTTTGGCTAGACAAAATAAAGGTGACAGAACTACATGTATTCTGAAAGCGAATAGCCTAATGAGGACAACTAAAGCAAATGCTGTAATTAACATGCTTTATCTGTTAAATATTCGGTAAACTTTACAAGAAAAGAATTAATGATGTAAATGCTTAACATATTTAGATAAGATCTAATGCATGCTATAAGACTTATGAGGCTCCAGCCATTCTGGTGAATAATTTTAAGTGCTACTTATTCAGCAAAGGCACACAAAGCGTTAAGATTTTATTTATTCTAGGAAGGAAATCAAAATTATAAGATAAATTTGATAACTGATGCTATAATTATAATGTCAACTTTAATATTAGTATTTGTTTGCATAGACAAATTTTATGCTGTTTTGATTCTTTACAATAGCATGAAAGAGCAAGGATACAGTTTTCAATTAATATGCATGGTTTCAGGATGCTATGTGTATAATTACATATTATCTTACAGTGACAAAGCTAAATAATACAAATATAACCTTTAATTCTGTATACACATCAGGTATGGTTACAGCTACAGTGAACAGACGGAAGGGATATAATATTTCTTAAATAGAATTTATTTTACCTAATTTTTTTAGGAACTATTAATTAGTAATGCATATTATTGTGTGTGTACTACTTGTAACGTCTGTCTCATTGTCAGAGCTGTCATTTTTATATTCATGTTATTGCCATTGCTCATAAATACAGTGCAGATCATCACATTAATATTCATTTCGCATTATGTATGCCAAAGGGAGCTTGTAATGATATTACAAAGTTACTTACAGTCACTGTAAAGTAAATCAGATAGAAATATTATGTAATTAAAGGACAAAAACAAAACATGTAACTCTGTAATTGGTTAATTGGGTCCAGGCCTGCTTTCTACAAGTATGTGTGACTGTTTATGAGTTGTTTATGAGTTGAAGATTGCATAGAGAGAAAGGTTAGGAGAGACTGATGATAGATAGGTACATAGACAGGCAAGGCACTCTATAACTGATACAGACCCATATACAAGGCACTATATAACTGATAGATAGATAAAGAAAGAGAAATCCATTTGTTACATACAGTAAAGGTTATAATATTAACACTTTTCTTTTCACCTAGCTAAAGTACCCAGCATTGCTTGGGTATTTTTGTGCAATCGGTTAAGAAAGCAGATATAGTATGTCTTTTATAAAAGATCAGCGCAGTAGAGAGATGAAGAAAAGAGTGTAGGCAGTGAGGCGGACGGCTGGGGGTGGTACCCAGCCAGGATGCCCAGGAGGACCGGAGGAGGGCTTGCGCCTCCTCCAGACCACGAGGGGGCGACCGCCCTGGTTGCACTGGGGACCACGGGTGGAGAGCTTGGAAGTTCAACCCTGTAAGGGCCCGTGGACACCGCCAGGGGGCACCCCGGTGCCTGAAGAGCCCCACCAGGAAGTGCTGGGGGGAAGAAGACTGGGGAAACCTGGAGGGCAACTGGGTGCACAGCCGGCACTTCCGCCACACAGGGGAGTGTCCGCGGAGGAGTGTCGGGAAGCAGTTGGGGCCCATCCGGACTGGTATAAAAGGGACCACTTCCCTTCATTCGATGACTGGAGTCGGATGGAAGTGGACGGGAGTCTGGAGAGAGAGGAGTGGAGGCAGCCGGATGGACAGCACTGGAAAGAGAGGCCTGGACTTTGGGGGATCAGTGCTGGAGGCACTGGGTTGTGCACTAAACTGTTGTAAATATTGTACATAATAAATGTGTGTGTTGGGTGGCAAAACGATGTCCGTCTGTCTGTGTCTGAGCCACGTTCCACAGCATTGAGGACTGGATGGAGGAGAGTGATATGTGATAGCAGATTAACTGAAAGAGTGAAAGGGAAGGTCTATAAAATGGTAGTGAAACCAGCTGTTTTGTATTGTTTAGAGATAGTGGCACTGATGAAAAGACAGGAGCTGGGAGT
Source organism: Polypterus senegalus (assembly GCF_016835505.1). NCBI lineage: Eukaryota > Metazoa > Chordata > Cladistia > Polypteriformes > Polypteridae > Polypterus > Polypterus senegalus. Next base: position 145,197,901 of record NC_053156.1, on the reverse strand, counting down.
AGAAAATGCTAGGATTTTTGCTTGGAATAATGAGGAGGAGGTCGGGAGCATGCACTGAAACAGTGGGTTGCCACGCCCACCACACAATGAAACACCGCAGCACCCCAAATTAGGACTAAAGTGCAGCTGTGCAACAGGTGATATTTCAGCACCACACTAGTTCAAATGGAGAGGAACAGTGCGAGTTTGTTTTTTTTTTTTACACAGTGGCTGGAGTGCCAATCCTGCCACCATCCCCCCAAGTTTTCCCTGCAAGTTGGAGCACCTGCTTGCAGGGCTGGATGCAGGCTAACATCATACCTAGGACAAGTGCCTTACTCAATGGCCCTACTGAGTGGGATTCAGACTGGATTAGAAATTAGTATATTAGAGGGACAACACAGGTACGACAGTTGGATGACCAAGTGAGAGAAGCTAGATTGAGATCGTTCTGAGAACGTGCAGAGGACAGATGAGGGGTGCATCGAGAAAACAATGTTGAGGATGGAACTTTCGGGCAAAAGGAAATGAGGAAGGCCAAAGAGGAGGCTTATCGGTGTGGTGAGGGAGGACATGAAGGGAGCCGGTGTGGCAGAAAATGATGTAAAAGACAGGGATAGATGAAGACAGACGATCCACTGTGGCAATCCCTAAATGGGAGCATGATGACCCTTTTGTCAATGCTGGCTTAAATGCAAGTGTCTTATCTACCCTACCCATCCAGTAACTATTAATTTCTCTGCTCTCATGAATTCAAGAATTTGTTCTTTTTGTGCATAATTGGATTCCATAATTGAGGTAACTCCTTGCTGAGTCTGAACCATGGGGTAATATAATATATTATATAGTTTGCTGAATAAATGAATCATTGATATGGCATGTAAGCTGGACAAAACTACCATTTTTTGTGTTGTTCCCACTGTTGAACTCCTATTCATATAAAACTTTTAAGACCCCATAAACTCCATTTGTTAAGATGGGTTAACTGTAATATGCAAAATTTTACGAATGTCCATACAACTTTTGAAGTAATGTATGGATTATGTGGTGTTCCACATAACTAGAAAACATATTGAAACTCTTCCGTGAAGCCTATTTAAACAGTAATGTAAGTACAAAATTTTTTGAAAGTAGACCTAGCCATTTTTGAGTGAAGTGTGAATTTTTTGTGTTGGACCCCCATCACACCAGACCCACCCCACCTGCAGCCATCGTTTCCATTGAAACACTGATGTGAAATTGTAGCCTAATGGTTTACCATCAGCTGAATGCCTCAATAACACAGGTTTAGTTTTGTGGCACCCACCCATTATATCCCCATTTCTCAATGGAATCTTTGACAGGCCTTACATTTTAGACTTTAAGTTGCATCAAAATTATTATTCTTGCAAAATTTCATTAACTTTAAATCTGACATTATGGAATGATTCATTTTTTAACCCACCCCAACACCATTACAACCCTTTCCAAATGAAATTTTTGAAACTCCATACAGCCTATATTTAATTTAGAACAACAGCAACCAATATGCAGAATTAAATAAAATTGGTTCAGCCATTTTTGTGTGATTGGCAAACAAACAGACAAGATGTAATCTGAGGATTCAAATGAGATACCTAGTGTGCAAAACAGATAAATAACATCAAATGAAGCTGAAAATTTTCAAAGACAGGTAGAAGATATTATGATTTTATTTATACAGATGTTAGGTTAATTGTAGACTCGAAGTATAGGTGTATAGGGCCCAGTATAGGTGAGTGAGTATGTTCATCTCGCAGAGCCTTGAAACAGACTAACAACATGTCCAAGTACTCCTTAGTTACCCCTAACAGTGTTGAAATAGGCACCTCTCCCCCATGACCATGAATTTGATTAGGTAGGCTGGATAATGGATTGATGGATGGATGAATGGATGTATGGATGGACACTGTAAAAGTATAATATTTCATCCTATTCTTGTTAATTAGTGAATATAAGATCAGCAATTTTAAGCCATCCTTTTTATTATATAATTGGTGAAAGTATTCCAAAAACTAAAAACACCTAATATTTCACTTTGTGGATCTAATTATGTTCCAACACTGCCTCCCAGACTGGGAATAATGTTTAACAAGATATGGATGGCCAGCATGAAGACAAGTGATTAATGCTGCTTTTAACTTCTCATAAAGCCATTGCATATGTGGTGCCAGATAATACTGTAAGCACAAATTAAACTAGGTTTTATACTACATATGCTTTTTTGTATTTTTATAAATGTAGGTAACCATGGTGGAGCAATCATTAATAGAGGTACTGCACATTTTGCAATCAGATACTCACACTCCCCTTTACTGGCATACTCCCACAATCCTCTATCATACAAAATACAACTACTTTATGTTAGTGCCCCATCCATTGTTGGCTCCTGCCAAATCATCTCCTGTTTCACACCTAAGTCTTAGCACCTGCAGTTCTAAACTAGACACGTTCCTTGTGCATATGGAACAATGTTGAATTAAACAGCTAAACTTTGCAATGAGTATCTTTTAAACAACAGAAAATCAGTGGAGTACAATCAGATTCCACATGTACATCCATTATAGAGCAAGAAGAATATACTGTAAACATAGTGCTAACTCATCTGTAATTCCTGTTGCTAAATTGAATCATTATCACCAAAGCATGGACAACTTTTTTATTCAAAATGTCTTTTATCAATTGGAGAATTCAACATTCTTCTGTTTTTTTCAATATTATATATAAATCCGTCATTGCCTACCCAGTGTTTCCTGTTTGTTTTTCATTGAAAGACAGGAGCTCTCATCAGCTTTCTCAAGCTTCATCATCTCTTTTTCCTCTTGTCACATATCAGCGTCAGTTCTGCTAGCATGCCCTTTCAATTTATCCTTCTATCAATTTTTAACCCATTTAACCAAGTCAGAGTCACAGGATGCTAGTACCTATCATACAGAAATTTGCCATTTCTAGTAATGTTTGCCTTTACATTGTCTGCTGATAAACCTCAAAGATAGCAAATTAAAGTATTAATCTGGGAACCCTTTACTTTTCCCAAGCCAACATTATGCCTAAAGTTGGATATGAACTTTTTATCTATAAAATAAAACAAATAGTACATGCTGATGCTTTGCAATAAAAATGTGCCCCAAAATTCTAAGGAAGATGTCTCAGCTAATTAAGGGTAGTACAAGAAATGAGAGGAGCCCAAAGAGACCCTGAGAGAAACGGAGAGAGAGAGAGAGAGAGAGGGAAGACCATCTGTATTGCAAAAACCGATGAAAAAGACAAGTGTGGGAAGAATGATGCCACTAGACTGTTAGACTCCTGCAGATGTCCCTGAAAATTCCTGCAAAACAGAACAAGGATGTGCTCTGCCCTTAGAAGTTTGACTGGGTAGAGGAAGGACACAGTTACAAGCTAGAAAATAAAAGAAGAAAGACATGTTGGTAGCTATCTGGGAAACACAGTTCTTTAAGATGTTACACAGGGCTCTAAAGTGGAAGGTCCGCAAATGGAGTTCTAGCCTGACCTCCATGTAGCTAAAGAAAGACAATCCATAACTCCAAAACTGATTTAGAATAGGGGTCGAAAGTTACTCTAGGAGGTAACTTTAAAGCTGCCTCATTGAGGGTACAGTTGGGAGAATTGTTTAGAAAAAGGCTTACTAGTGAGAGGCAGAAAGAGACAGAAGGTAACAAAGAGAGTGCTTTGTGGTACTTGCAAAGTGTTGATAAGCTACCCATAACAGACAAACCGGTGCCTATGCATGTATAGGCAGGATCTCCCAAGGCATTACTGCAAAGGTAGAAATGTCAAATAAGACTTGACTGTTCTGTTACTACATATTGGACTAAGCTTTTTTGATTCTGTTTGTCTTGTCTTTGTATGGATTTCTATAATACTGGAAGAGCTCATTTTATATTCTCAATAAACAAAGGGTTAATGCATAAATAGAAACACAAAAGGGCCACTTTTCTTTTGTAACCGTATACCTGTCATGATTTTTGTCTGGTCTTCTCCTGAATAGATTGGCAAATCCCAACCATATAATTGTGCCACTTTGACTTAGATTGAGGTTTTACTTTTTAACTAAAATTACGTATAAATACTTATATAATGCCTGAACAAGCCTTCAGAGGTATTCAATGTGTGCATACATAAGAAAATGAATAATATTTCTAGCAGTTAAGTACAGGTTCAAAAATGGACAGATGCATGAATGGGTAGATGAGTGAACTAATGGTGAATGGATGGATGGATAAGAGCACAAGAAATTCTATATTTAAAAAAAAAAACAGTTCAATCCATCAAGTCCATTTGCATGGCTAATAGCAAAGACATTCTAATAGCTCATTTAGGCATTTTAGAAAGTTGTCTTTACTTGAAGTGCACAATTGCTCCACATTCTCTCGGAATAAGTATATAAATATTCTATGGCCTGATAAGACCAAGGTAGAACACATCCCATCACCCAAACACTAAAGTCCCTACCTACAGTCAAATATGGAAGTGGCAGCTGTAACAGGAGCTCTGGTCAGAATTGTGGTTGGAATAAACAGCTGCACAAAACCTGCTGATTTCAACCAAAAATGTGAACATGTCAATGATCTGCAGCATGCAACTCTTTCAGATACGTAATTGCTTAAATACCCCAGTCATGGCTCATAAATCAGTTATATAGAAAATCTGTAAGTCACCTAAAGAGAGGTTTGCAGGGAAGTTCTCCTTACAATTGGATTGAACTACTGCTCTTCATTTAAGGGGTTTGTCAGACCTACCAAGAAAAAAATAAAAAGGGATAAAAACTACTATGAGAAAGATAAAACATTAAAAAAACCACAGCAGTCAAAACTACAAAAACTGATGCTCCACAATGAACTGGTATTTGGCTTAGCACTGACACTGAGGGGAAGGGTTTCAGCTTCCTAAATCTTGTATGATAATTTGATTAATGAATGAATGGAATGAACCGTACTGAATTTGGCAGAACCTAGTTATGTTATGTTTTTCATACATGAAAATGTAGAGCCATTAGCATACATGCATCTAATGGCATCAAAGCCCTATTGCCTTGGAAGGCATCTTCCCCATCATGGAAGGAATGCTGCATCATGGGAACAGTGCTATATTAGAGTGCTTCTACTGAATGAATAAACCCAGACCATTTCCTTCACAGACTGTTGGAGGCATCTATAGTTAGAACAGAACAACCAAAGTGTCTGCTCCTGTGAATGAACTAATTTGCCAAACAGCACAAACAGCAGCTCATTATACTGCTTACCATTTTTTTAGTCTATTTCGTATGCTCTTATGCCACGGGACACTACATTAGCCATTGCCTATTATTTTGACCATTAGCCTAACTCTTGTTTACAACCTCATGAAGTTACTAACTTCTTAAAACTGTTATGAGATGAGCTCACATTCATCCCCTTACACAGTTTTGCAATAGCTCTTTCATTAATTTTGCACAAAGCTTAAATTGTTCATATTCATTTGAGTGTATCTGTCTCTTCACCCACTCTTCTTTTAAAAGAACATGTTTACTTACAGTTTTGTAGACCTTTACACCTGATTTCTAGTAATAGACTTTTTTTTCTAAATTTCCTGTACTGAAATATTCACCATTAATCTTCTTATATAATACGCTACTGTGGCTGTTCGTTTGTCTGCCCAGGATTTTAAATCGCCTGTAGCTCGCAAACCATTTCACCTACTGACCTGACATTTGGTACACATATACTACGTGACATCTACTATCCGCTTTCCTGGTGATGATTTTTATTACTTTTTTTATTTTTATTTTATTTTATTTTGGAATCAACTCTTGGCAGCGTGCAGCAGGGCGGCCGTGCGGCGCATGCATATGTGCATCGTTCTCATTTCCTACCACCTTCGCTAATCATTTTTGAGGCAGACTGAAGGATTAAGTGCCAGCTTAAGTGAAAAATTAAGAAAAACATACTAAGCAATTGCAACACAAAAACTAACTTAATCAGTTTTAACACGAAAAGATGCAGACGAAAGAAGAGAAGCAGCGGGCCGCTAGGGTGGAGAAAAGAAGAGCTGCTCAGGAAGCAGTAAGCGCATCAACCGCTGAGCAAACGAATGCTGAACAGAGACAAAGAAAGAGTATTAAAACTATGAATGCTCACGTCAAGTGTATTCACTGCACGTTATCATGCAGTACGCCATTACTGGTTGTCAATAATAGCCGTTCTTACTGACATACTGTTGCATGATGCTAATCGATTTCTATATAAAACATGAAAGGAATATAGGAATATTTCATATTCCAGTATTATGGTTATGTATCTCGTGTCAGGTTTTTCTCCTAATTTGTATGAACATTAAGCACAGGAACTGCTTGTCATGAATATTTGGAGAATTGGTTAATGTATTATGGTTGCAAGCTGATAGGACTCAGTGATAGTTAATAACCAACATAAGGTGTAAAACTATGATGGAGTCTGAATGACTGATTTGGTAGTTAATAAAATCAATCCTTAAAAATAACTTTTTTCATATGAAACTATGATTTTTTTTTCTCAATCAGTTATGATACCAAAAGCTTACTTTTTTTTAAATAATGATTTCTGAGCTCCACATGTGTTTCTTAAGTGTGCTTCAGTTTCCTCCCAAAGTCCAAAGATGTAAAGGTTAGGTGAATTGGCATTTGTTAAATTGGCCCCTAATGTATGTATGTGTGTGTGTGTGTGTGTGTGTGCCCTATGATGGACTTGCACTCAGAGGAAACCCATGAAGTTGTAACGGAGGATAATTTGACTGTCATTTACAAGTATCTAGTATTATTTTAATTAGATTGTGAAGGCTAAAATCCCAGGGATGTTTAGTTTTCATTTTCAGTCGAGGACAGTACCATTACAAACCCGAGGGGTAAATGGAACCTTTCTAAAGAAACAAAAGTGTGTGTGTGTTTGGGCACACTCTCAGTTCTGTAATGGCTGCTGTGAGGTTGGGGTTGATCTTTTGGTTTAACATAGCGCTTCTTTTATTGTTTATTATTTCAAACATTAATTGTGAATGTATTTTTTGTATTAGTGGGTGTGCAGGTGATGGCACCCTACAGGAATAAGTTCTATTTAATGCTTTTAAAGTATTTTTTTTTAGCTTTATAATAATGGCTGCTGCGATGTCATGCAGGTGTTGACACCCTGTATTTTATTATTCATGGGTGAATAAATGGAGCTGTGCTGGCAAAATCTTTTGTGGCTTCTGTAAAATTACAACGCAGAGGACTATTTGAGACAGAGGGGAGAATACGCAATCTCCACACAGGGAGCATCCATTTTGTAAACCCCAGTCTCCTTGCTGCAAGGCAGGAGTACTATCACTGCACCACCATGCTGCTCAGGAGTTAGATAATTCCTGAAAACATTTTAGTAAAGTGAACTTTTGTAATGCAAACACCTAATTTAAATACATTTAAATTGAAAACTTTTTTAGTGTTCCCTGGCCTCAAAAAGACCATCATTTGTTTTCAAATAAAAGTGAACTACATGAAATTTGAGAGAATCGGTTTAATAATATTAGTCATGAAAATAAACCCTAATAATTAGATTAGATTAGACTAATAAAATGTTTTTGTCTTATATCCCATTCAAAGGAATGACCTTTCAGTTTTTCCAACTAGTTCAGCACAGATCAGGTAGTCACAGTGCTCAAGATGATGAGAGAAGACATGAGCAATACACGTGACAAGGTGAGAGACCCACAACACGTGGACGCACAAGTAAATGGGATGGGTCTTGATCCACAGACTGCAGTGTCTGAACACAAAAGCATCAACTGTGGAAATTAGCATCACCAATGGCCAGCTCCAAACAAAAACATTGACACCCCAAACATCAAGCTCCCCCTAATCTGTGGGCCGCAGTGTGGTTTACTGGAATGACTGTGTAGGTGACTGAGTGTTAGTGCCAGCAAAGATCATCTGAAAATAGTCTCAGTTTCTTCATATACACAAACTTTACTAAAGCGGAGGAAGCCTGTATTTTAGATAATTGACTGAGTAACACACTTTGTGCATTTGTGTGGTCTTTTTGTTTTCTCATTTTACATTACAGTAACAAATGTCATTCAGTCATTGTCCAGCCCGCTATATCCTAACACATGGTCTACTCAGCAAAATATATCAATAGTAAAAGTAACAATTTGTGTTTGAAAATGTAAAGAAGTAAAAGTGATAGTAGACAGAAAATTAGAAAGTTAGAAATATGTTTACTTTGTTACTATACAGCACTGTTTATCACATTTTGTTTAAAAAGAATCAGATGTTTCCTAATATAAAGCCTTCCTTTTTAACATATACTAAAATCAAAGAAATGCAACTGCTTCTAGAACAATAACAGCATTGTAGAATCGGTGACAGAAAGAAATAAAAATGAGGGAAAGTAAAATATATGATTAATAATAGCACAGGCCATAGTATTCCTTAAGATTTTTTTTTTCCAGAAATGTATTTATGGTATTATTTCCAGCTGTGGGAGAGACTGTTGGTAATCTTACAGTTTCTAAACTGAACTTTATGAGAAGACTAAATGAAAAGAGAGCCATCCAGCATGAAAAACTAATTTTAGAAGCTGTTTTGGACTTCATCTCCCATCATAAATGGTATTAAGCAGCACATACAGGTAAAAGCAAAAATAAACGCAAAGGTAATTATTTTTAGTGTAAAAGTAAAGTCTTGTGACAAAGAGTTGTAAATGTAACCATTAGCATTCTGAATCACTTTTAGCTAATTTATTATTTCAATTTTCTGCTTATCATACATCATTAATGTTTAAGTGTCAAGTCTTTTAGACAATTAAATAGACATAAATAAAATAAGACAAAAAATCTGGTTTCATCCAACAATGTGTTGCAGATATGGTGCTTTTAATTATGTGAGGACCTTTACCTTCGAGTGTTTGTCTTGTTTTGCATCAGTTGTGCCCTAAATGAAACTGTTCATACAAATATTACGTTCTATTTTACCTTACTGCTCTTCTAGAAGTATGATAAACTTCTGCTTTCACTTAGTAAAATAAAAAAAAAAATCAGTATAGTGCTTTTTGAAATCTTAATAAAGATGAGAAACTAAATGATTTTTTTAATAAATGTATTGCATCCTAACTAACACACACTTCTGAAATGGTCTTAGCTGTGTGTGCGTTTGTGTGTATACATGACACACTTTGCGAACATTTACTAGCACAGAGGTTCACCTCAAAAACGAGTTCATGTTCACTTCACTGATTGCTTGAGAGCTAACATGAATTACAGCAGTATGTGTGTGAGTATAATCCATGAGGTCTTAAGCAAAGCAAAACTGCATTGAACATAATGGAAGGTCATTAAAGAATGATTTTCCTTTCGAGAGAATAATTGGTTACAACAGATGACAAACCCAGTCTGTGTATAAATTATTGCCAAATGTTGCAGTTGTCTATTTTAAAAAAGGGTGGGCCGGCACATAATTCAGAAAGCTGGCCTTTCTGTATTCGCTGTTTATCAAATTATTAACTGCACAGATGTTTGGCTGAAGAGCAGCTGAACCCTCTATCTGCCGAATAGAGAGACAAAGGTCTGCAGGAATAATTAGAGATGTGCGTAGCATATTAAATTAATTTACTGCTCTTAATTCTCATGCAAATTCTGACCTCGGTTAAAGCATATCAATTACCCTCCATGTAGTATTTAAAAGACAGGAGACAGATTCCTTTAAAGAATTAAAAGTAGGGGAGACGGTGATTACACGTTTGTCACATTAACTTGCGTGCCTGTTTTTGTTTGTTGGACTACAGGACATATAATGTTCATCTATGTATGCTGAAGCACTGAGAAAATCCTGTGGGAAGGGCGTGTGTTTAAATGTGTGATAAGCAGCAAAAACAAAACAAAAAAAAATGTATTTGGAAGCTTGTTAATACTAGAAGGAATGTGTGTGAGAGAGCAGTTTTATCACTAATTTTGAGATAAGGGTACGCATCCTGTCAGGGGAAGAGAGGAATATTTCAGAAATTTTATACCCACTTGAAAAAATCCCTGTTATGTTACAAATTGCATAGTACACTGCCTGTTACAACCTGAGATACAGCAAACAATGTACATTGTAACAAAAACAAGGCTCACCTGCATGGATATTTGTTCCATGTCAACTTTGCATTTTAAAAATGTTTTGCTTTTATTATTTTAATTAATAATGTATTGCATTATACACTCTCTTTGGTATTTAATTTACATGTATTTAAATACATTGTATCAAAGGCTGAACAATGGCACATTTGTTATTCTGCTGCCTCAGGGATCCAGTGGACTGTGTCTGAATTCTGGCCTGTTTGTGAGTATATATGTTAGCCTATGTCAGTTTTTTGCAGGGTGTCCTTGCTTTCCTGCCACTTCCCGAAGGGGTGAATGTTAACTTCATTCAAAATTCACTTAGCATGGATGTGTACAGGATGTGAGCAATACAGTAACAGCATTAGAAATAGTAGTAGTAGTAGGTCTATTTGAACAGAGCAGAGTGAAATTTTTACTTGCGTGTCCAGCCAACATGCAAGTTTTTGCCACTTTCCACTACCATGACAAAAGAAATTACCATTATATATTGGAGGGATGCTTGTGGGCTGACAAAGGAGAACCAAAGTGGATTAAACAAAGATGTTTTATTAAATTAACAGTAAATACAAGGAGGGGATAACAAGGGAAACACAAAGTATCAAACAAAAGGGAAACAATAAACCTGCTATCCTTCTTTGCCCTATCAGGTTTTCAATCCTTTTGTTTTATGACTGGGTGCCTATTGTACTTACACACCTCAAACACATTAACGCACACTCCTTTTTGTACTCCAGCACCTTCTTGATAATCTCTCTGTCTTCTCTTCCTCCCACAAATTGAACACTTGTACATCTATTCACCCAACTTTACGTTCAACAGCCCCAGTCCATGACCAGGACACCAGGCTCTCCTATTAGTGTCTTGTGATCCTGCAATCTTGGTCATAATATGGTCTTTAAAGGGCCAGAACACCATGCCAACTCTTCTGTCATGGAAGGAGTGAAAATGGTACCACTTAACAATTTGACTTCTAATCTGTACTGACTAAAATGTACTGTCATACCTGCCCTTACCAGAACCTCTCTCACACCATGCATCTACTTTAGACGCCCAGTGTTTTTACATTATAGGGTTATGGGGAGACTGCGGTGGGCTGGCGCCCTGCCTGGGGTTTGTATCATGCCTTGTGCCCTGTGTTGGCTGGGATTAGCTCCAACAGACCCCTGTGACCCTGTAGTTAGGATATAGTGGGTTGGATGATGGATGGATGGATGGGTCATGGGGAGAACTGCATACATGGCAGGAAAAAAAAATATAACCTGGGGATCTACCACACATATTAATGCTTACTAAGAAAGTTTGACTTGAGAGTTAATCTTAAACACATTGTTCAGAATATAACAACAATTCAATGTATTCTGAGAAAATCCACAAAATTGAGCATAACCTGCTCAAAGAGAATCACAAGGTTTGGAAAGTTAATCAGTAAACCGCTTTGCTCCCCAGATGCACAATATTTATTGTAAGGATTATGAACTGAAAATAAATCTGATAAGTCTGCAAGGACTGTTACCTTGGGCTTGACTACTGGGCCTACCTTGGGCTTGACTATTGCCACTGCTGGTAGTAAGCTCATGCACCATTAGTCCATTACTTCAATATGTTTTTTTCCATCTTACCAGTGAAGATTAGTACTTTTCTTTGCAAAACTGTGTGCAAAACAAATGATGTTTCACTCTCATGACTGTTGACACAAGAAGAAAGCAGCTTATTTCCAAGAAGTAATTCTGCATGTGTCTGCTTGTCATTTTGTATTCAAATAAAGATCTCCAGTGGGAAAAATATATCCAGACTCATTTCCTGTTATGTGAAGATACTTTGTTGAGCAAACGGAAGTTTTGTTGTGTTTATAATGATAAGAGGATGACCACTCTGCCAATTATAATGACAGTCTTTGCTATTACAATCTTAAAGATGCATTGGACACAAAAATAAAATTCAAAGCTCCATGGTGCATCTGCAGGAATCAAGAAACAGAAAAGAGTGATTGGTAGATAATAGCTGGAATGGAAGCAAGTGGCTTTCCATGTACTGAGTTGTCCTGTGAGAAAACACTGTAATGTGCACATTTGTTCTCTTTGGTGTGTGTTTGAAAATACAGTATGTACAGTCAGTTTTGTTTTTTTTAAATAGCTTCACCTCTGTAGGGATGCTAATTAGAGGCCTAAATAAATAAAATTGACTTTACTGGTGTGCCTTATGCAGCTTGAGAAAAAAGCATAGGTAAATGTCAAAATGTGAATTTTTTCCTTGTTTTTCAAGAACTGAAAACTGAAAGCCGTGGCTTAAATGTCATTACTTATTCAATCTATCTTTTAAAGATTTCACACCTATAACATCTGACCTTTATCTTAAGGTAAATTCCTAAAGCTTTAATGAAATTGCTGCAAGTTTAATGAGAAACTATCAATGAACCATGAAAGGGTGTATTTCGGGAACAAACTGATATCATCTCCAATATGGTCATTTTAAACATAAAAACATCCAATACATTGTGGTAATTTTGACCCTTTTTACTTCACAAATCTGATTTTCTTTTAGCTAGGACTTTATTGATTTTTGACCCATGTTGCTCGTTTTTTGGTGGTTAGTAATTTTTATCATTATGACAGTGTGTCATGAATTAGGAATCCCAAAGCATGTAAGATCCAAATACACTTTTGAAACTATCCAGTAGAGGGGAAAATCCCAACAGAATCCCTGGTGGGACACAAAAAGGGCCCTGTAGAACTTTATGAAATGAAAGATGTATTCTTCACAAAGCTTTTCAATACCAATGGAGCTCTGTAGAGCACAAAGATGTAAAATGGAATTGCCTAAAACAAACAGGCAATCCAATGCAAACAAAGCCTCAAAACAACAATCCAAATAGACAGAACAAACAGGTTAAAAATCCATTTTTGTATCCATCCCATAATTCATAATAAGCACATAACAAACTCAAAAACTCACCAAAACTCCCACATGCATTTAAAATAAACTGCCAAGAACTGTGGAAGACCCTTCGCATTTTTAGAGTAGATGGCAGTTCCTGGCTGTGATTGGTAGGTGGCCCATCCCTTTTTTGGGACCACCCTCAAAACAAATGGAACTTAACACAGGCTTAGATACGGATACATAAAATAGAAACAATAATGCAAATCATAAACAAAAGAAATAGTAACACATACATTAAATCAAAAATATACAACAAAGATGCCAAACGTATGACACAGTGAAGTCACCACGTCATAATTTTAGAATTCTGTTTTGTTTGTTGGCAATGCCATTTTGTGTAGTCTTGTCACAAGTGTAGTCATCAACAGCTAAGGCTGTTGCCAGTCACATGACATAATGATGTGATGCTGTGATGTCAGCTCCTTTTTTTATAACATAGCTGTGCACAACTGAGTTCTACGGACATTTTCTATGTTATTTTATGACTTTTTTTTTTTAATTTTCTAACCTTGACTTTTTTATGTGATTCTTTGGTATTTCTATCCCTGCCTGCTAATAGTATGTTTCTGTCCTCCCTTTTATAATCCCTTTCATCTTCTGTCCATAAATTTTGTTGAACACATCTTTGACTTGCTTGTCCCACAGCAGAGATTATGTAAGAAAAGCACAATGTAGATAAAAGAACTATATATGTCCCAAGAAAAAAGGAAACAGTCTATTCCATTTTTGCAAAGAGGAATTATATGAAAGCACATGGAGTCCACAACAAATCCCTGTTTAAAGATAGAATGAAAAGATCAAAGGTGTACTGTTGGCAGTAAAAGGCCAAGCAGTAATACTTTAGTTAGGGTATACTTTATAAGAAGCTGTTAGCAGTCAGTAAACATTTTATTAATTATGCTATTATCTTTAATAAGCAATTAAACAAATTACCATTTTTGAATTGTATTATTGTTTTGCTTTGTGTTACATTATGCAAAAAGAACTTGTCTTAAATGTAAAGTTATTAAATATTACTCATTAACTGTACAACATTGACCTGAAAAACAGCCACACACACAGCATGTGCAGAGCAAAAAAGATAAGCACACACATCACAGAGGCTATTTGCAAAAACACCTGCAAACCACAGTGATTTAAGGACATGCAATGAGCAGAACAATAGATGTGCTTATAAAAGAAGAAGCAAACAACGTCTGACAGCTGATAGAGAGTGAAGCTGCATCTCTAAGTCTGGCACAGTTTTGCAGTGGCAAGTTTTATGTATTGCTCTAAAAAGACGAGCACTATGGGAAAAACAGAATGTCGCATCACCACTGAGGTGAGAGGTTAACCACGTCAGAGAAAAAGAGCTACATTTTTTATCATAGATTTTAGCTACATGTTTTATTATAGATTTACCCAGGTTTATTCCTGGCTTTAGCTTTGTTCCCATTTATTTGTTTATTTTGCTCTGTTTATTTTTATTTGTTACTGGATATGTTTTTGTTTTCTTTCCTGTTGTATTTTTCTGACAAATTTTTACTTACTTATTTCTTGTTTATTAATTATTTTGCGATTATTTTTGTGTTCCGTTTATGTTAATGTAAAGTAGTTTGTTATCTGACTTGTTATTGTCCGTGTTTTTAATCCCAAGGGGCAGAGCCCCCTAACAAAAGAGCTAATTAGGATGCTGATGTAGGGTTATGTCAGGGCTAGCAATGCCTTTAACCAGAGCTTTGGCTTTAGCTCCTGCTTCTGTATTGCGGCTTAATTTTAGCATTTGGATTTTGATACTTTGGTTGATCTTTTGATCTTTTTATTTTTATCCTTCTGGGTTTAGCATTTTTTGCTTTGTTTTCGAGGTGTGTGTGTGTATATTTAGATATTGTTAAACAGATTTTTTGACTGTTTTGGTTTCCCCCTCTCAATTGGAACTTTATAATACTTCACCTATTTTATTATGCAAGCCCAGATCTGCTGGAGATTCATGGCATACCCTATTTGGATATTTCAGGCTTATTTGATGTCTGACCCTTGATTGGATTTATTTACATTAATGAGTGTTGTCATAGCCTACTGTAGGTTTTGTGTCAGGGTTTCACTTCCTTTTTATTTGTATTTTTTTCATTTATTCTTAGGATGTTCTGTTTTAATTTTATTTCTGTAAATTATTGTATAATTGATAATTATCTTCTTTTAGTTTCTTTTGTTTCTTTAATTATACCGTTCCTGTCATCTATTAATTATGCCATCAAGTACTGGCATGCGTTTAAAATAAGGAGGAGTGAGAACTCGAATGAGATTACATGTGCCAGGCAGCAGCACCTGAGGACTATTTAAAGCAGTGGCATTAGTTAACCTCTAGCTGTGTCTGCCGCTTCCTTATTGCTTGATCTTTGGTGTGTTCTGTGATCTTTGACAGTTAAGTGTGGATTTTTTACTTTTGTAACTTTTTGCTTTGTCCTAGATTATTAGATGCTTGGCCTTGTGCTTTTGATTTTGTACTGTTTTGTTAAATTATCAATTATTGGCCTTATTGCTTTTTTTATTTTATTTTCTCTTCAGTTTTCTGTTTCTTGTTTTTGGATTTATGTCATTGAATTATTTATTGTGCTTCTTTTTATTTATCTTAGAATTGTTGAATTTCAAAATTTTGTAATTTAGGCTTTTGTCAAACATATTTTTAAAGTTATGTCCATGAAATTTTTTTGAGGACAGGGTTTTTAACACTTTTCGTTCTTGTTTTTTTGACAATTGCTCTGGGAAATTCAAAACAAGACTAATAAATCATCCCATATGTCACTTCTTTATTTGACAAGGAAGAAAATAAACATATACAAGATTTATATGATATAAAATAGCAAAATAATTAACACAGAACAAAGCTTTAAAATAAACCTAGAATCTTTAAGAAAAAAACACAAAATAATATCTAAAAAACAACGGTAAGAGTAAAAAAAACACACTGGACCCAGGGATAAAACTGTACCTCATAGACTGTGACTACACTTGCTGGTACAGCAGACAGGGACAAGCACTTAAGATATGCTGGATTTTCACAGATCTAGGAAAGTGCATGTTTAGCTTTATATTATATCAATTACGCTTCCTTCTGATTGGAATGTAGTAACAAAATGCAAAATTACATTCTTATTTCTGGGAGGATTACATCATTATTATTTGAATAATTTTAAAATGTAAAGAACAATTGCAGTCCTTAATCAGGGGAATGTTTTACTTTCTGATATATTGAAATAAAGTGGAAGAAAATAGCAAACATAGAAATTGTCAGGGTATTCCTGCAATATCAGTTGCATGCACATTCTACCCCATCACTTCCCAAAGGGAATTGATTAAATATAAAGAAAAGCTCAAAAGATGATGCAACAGTGACGGCATGTAACATTTAACATGACATTCATCCTCAAGCCACCACCCAGACATTCACCTGTAGTGCACTACATCAATGTTAAGTCCAAAAAACATGGGCCCCTAACCCTTAAAACAGCAGCTTGATTACTTTAGAACAGTACCATCTGTGTTGGATGCTTTCCTGCTAGATATCGTTTTCTATATACTGTATTTTGTCACATTTCAGTCCGCCTCCCAGTTATGACTGAGTCAGAAGCACAAGGAATACATGGGGAAAAGGACTCCAGTTGTCTCAAAAAATGTTCTTCTGTCTTTCCAGGAAAGGGCCAGAAGTATCAAATGAAGGATACACCACTGGTGGAAGACAAAAGGAGTCAAGACCTGACTCACCCTCTAAGGCAGTGCTTCTCAAATAGTGGGGCTCCATCAAGGGGGGGCGCGTTTGACCTCGGGGAACATGCTTTTTTATTTTTCTTTAAAATTTTTTTTGAATTTAGAATGTACTTTAAATCTTTTCTGTTACATTTAATAAAGCTATTCTTTGTTGTAAATTGGTCCATATTTCTTTCTTTTTTTATTCTCTTATACGTTAATAAGGATACAGTGTTATGCAGAGGTGTACTTATAACAATTTTATAGACAAATGATACTATTTATAGTCGGGGGGGCGCGAGATGTTTTCTTCTTCCTAGGGGGGGGCATGACAGAAAATAATTGAGAAGCACTGCTCTAAGGTCATTTATGACGAGATGTTGCTTCCAGTCACATGATCAGAGCCCAGTATAAAGAATAGACCAACAGTTCACTTCCTGTGAAAGGAAGAAAAATGCCTAGCTATGATACACTAGATCAATTAAAATCCTTTAATAAGTGAATTTGCAAAAAGTCTAAATTAGGGTAAACCAAATTAGGAGCATTCATAATAAATGTAATGATTTACTTAATGAGTTAAAAGTAATAAAAATAATAATTCTTTACATTTATACATAATAATAATTTGTAATATTTGAAATATTAAAATATGTGCTTCAATTCAAATGTTTAAAGTCTCAATATTCTTGATTTTAATAGAAATTTGTCATTTTTCACACTCTGGTAGAGGTCTGTAGCGGACTAGGTCTTTATTAAATCATCAAAAATCAAAACTAACATCATATTTGTAATCTCTAATTTTGAAATAGTCTAAAACGACCGCCAACATGCTTTTGTTTGACGTTTGCCATTTTTAGCTTTCTTGAGTGACAGCTAGAGGGTTAGGTGACCAACAACTTTGAAATAACACCATATGACACTCCATATGCCTATATTGCTGATCCTTAGTTTTTCAAAGTTTTGCAAAATGGAGTCACACCTTGTATCCCATTAGGGGATGAACCCCTGGGGTCAGCTGATATGACAGGCAAGTCCTTTTGATCATTTTATGCACACAGTATGGTCCAAAAATGTCCTAAGATAAGGGGGTTTTCAGGTCCAGAGGACCAAAAATAAGTGGAAACCTCAAAACACTCCATGTCTTTCATAACTAGACATCAAGAACTTTTGAACAATATGTAATAAGTGGGGGTTTTCTCAAACCAGTGATTAAGATGGTGCCAGCCAAAAAAAAAACCAAGCGATTTTAAAGCATTCATAAGTAATTCTTACAGACACAAAATAGTTAATTAGACAATTCCCAAATGAAATACACTGATAATGCTCTCTTGTGATATATACAGTACATTGGATTATATAGACTTTCTAAGTGTCTTTATTGCACATCAGGGTTTGGTTTTGAATCTATTTTAATTATCTAATGAACCGAATAATAATGCAAAGTGAATTATCATGCTTTTGGTTATAAAAACTTTAGACATTATTTCATAATTAAAGTCCAAAGAGTAGTATTTAATTATTATATATAGAAAGCAATACTTCTATTGTCCTATATAGTGAATATTATTTTGTTAATAATCCATCAAAGTATTTTTTAAATGAATGTTAAATCTTGTGCAGTTCTTTAATACTTGCTGTCAAATTCACCTTGGGTTGATAGCGCTGCAGTGTTGGAGAACTTAAAGAGGTTAACACTGGGCTAGCTTCTCTTTTAGACAGTATATTTCCCTTTCTTTCTATCATAAAACTATGCCATATGTAAATAAAAAATAATAATAAAATAAGCTTGGGGTTCGGTCCTTCAGGTAGAATACCATAGAGGACAAAATTTCAGCATAGGATTTGGTATTGAGTAAAATTAGAGAATTGTTGATGGGTCTGAATATATTTGCAAGGCACTCCAAATGAGATTCCAAGTTTCAGGAAAATTGCAAGCTTTTTCAAAAATAAGTTTCTAGGCCTATCTTAAACTTAAATAACTGTTTTTATGTGGTTATTGATGGGTTTTACTTTTTTAAATAATATTGATATATTTCTATAAAAAACTTTCACAGACAATTGCCTTCCTCATTAAATTCCAACTCCCTGTATTTTTTGCATTCTGTTAAAGGGACTTCAATATTTCTTCTTTCATTTTTTTCTAGTTAAAATTAAATGAATAGGATGAACTAATGGGATTGATCCCTTTCATCGACCTTTAAAAGACCCCAGCAGTGAAATGATGTTTTGAGTCTTTCTTCATCACTTTCAATATGTACTGCCTTTCAGCTCTCTACAGCACAAACAAAAAGCTCTGCAACAATATCAATTAATCATGCAGGAGGCAAACAAGGGGATTTATTCCACTACAAATAGCCTCACAGAGGGACAGTGAATGGGGGTGATTAGCATGTGAAAAGGAGAGCAAAACTCCACAGTTCAACAGCTAAAGAGCAATTTGATGGGGCTAGGATAGGGAAATTGCTTGATTAGGGTCTGTAGTTGGAAGAGGCGACAATTAGAGCACCTCAGCTGTGAAATATGGCAGTGAGACAAAACACTAAACAGCAGACGTCAAAACATGACAAGACAGAAAACATTGAACTTTTTGAAATGTAAAACAGCTCCAGAAATGCTAATGACATAAAACAAATAAGAAGATCTGCAGACAGGAGATGAATAACAGTACAGACAGGGACAAGGTCCTTCCTCCACCTGTCACAGGTGAGGACATCCCAGATCGCATCACACCACTTTTAAAATATAAAAAAGTATTCTTACAAATCATTCTTAAATTGTAAATTTTTGAATTAAAATATATTCCATTATCTTTGCATGCATGTTTTGCTTTTGAGTGTGAAATTGCTATCCTTGACTAAATTTACTATTTCATCAGTCATGAAAAATGTATCTGATAGAAGATGATTCGTATTTTTTCTTGATGTACATTTATGTAGTATTAATAAATCTGTAAAGATTTATTAATACCTCCGTTTTTTAGGAACATAAAATTACCAGGGATGCTTACAAAAACATTATAACGTACACTTAGGATGCTGCAGGAAAAATATGGCCTGTTTTACACACAGCCATTCAACAGAAAATCTTCCCAGTTTTGAAGGCATGGAATGCAACAAAAGAAGATATTTAATGATTCAATAAAGTATCAATTTATAATATTTATAAACATTTTTTTTTTTTTTGTAATATGATTTATTAAAAAAAATACAATTACACAAACACAAAACACCACTCTACTGAGTGTAAGTAAAAATATGCTTGAATTGTACTACATGGACCTCACTGTGTCAAGACAGCACTGCACTTGAGCCATTAATGTAAAAAACGTTTTTAAAGCATGAATTGTCTTTGCTACTTTTATTGACAGTTATGAATATACGTGCCATTAACCTTTTGGTTTACAAGCATTCCTTTAAAATGTTTCAGTTTAAGTTGGAGAAGTGTGTAAATTGAGTAAAACACATCACGATTGCACTTGCTCAATCAAATGTGCTGACTCCAAGCTGATTTTTACGTAAAGTTCGGAGTAATTTCAATTTAGTGTATGCTGCAATTCATTTGCACAGCCAGTCAGCTTGGTTAGAACCAGGCAAAGATGAGGTCCTAGTACAGCAAACATTCCCACAAGGAGGTCCAAGAAAGACATGTGAAGACAATCCCCAGCATCACTTGAAGGTGTGCCCCTCTTTGATGTAGGTATTGCTGAGATGCTAAAAGTCCAAAGGAAGTAAGCAGGAAGTCTAGGTCTGCATTAATATGCAATGGGCCTCATGCTTGCCATTGGAAAAAACTTTTTCAGGACCTTGCACATTCCTTATCTGGACCCCCTGATGGTAGCTGCAAAGGAGAGAATTAAAGCAAAATTGAGTGCCATTATGAACAATGCTGCACCTCGTCTCTCTGACACACTAACACTGAGGACTTTCAGCAATGAATTATTCAGCAGAAGTATGTCAAGAAACGCTACTGGGGCTCCATTTTACCAACAGCAATATGTGCGCATAACACCTCAGTGTGACTGTCCTTTTAAATTTTCTTTCTTTTTAGTGTTTCTGTTGTGTGTTCAGATCATAGTGTGCGTATCCTCTTTAATAAAACCCCTGTGTGCGTCCAGGTGTCCGTGTGTGTGTACATGCGCTCAGCACCGTGGACGTGCACACACTGGAAGCTGGGCACACAGTGAATGGCCTTGCCATGGCCGCGCATGATAAGATATAAAGGACACCATTGCTGGGGAGAGTGCTGATTGGGTAGTCGCTGCCGCGCACATAAAATCCATTGCTGGGGAGACGCCACACATACAATAATCAGCTACACGCCACCACAGATTAAAATACTTGCTGGGGAACTGCACAGTACTTGCTGGGGAGACGCCACAGGCACGATTATAAGCAGCACGCCACACATTACATCAGTTGCTGGGGACACTGCTGATTGCCTACTGTTGTGACAGAAAATTAAAGTCATATTACGGACATCAAAGCCAGTACTATTGTCAGAGAAAATGACAGGCATTTTATGGAAATACAAACCAGTATTACTGCGAGAGAAAATTAAAGACACACTATACAGTGACGCATATTACAGCCACATATAAGCCAGTATTAGTGTAGGAGAAAATATTACGGACGTATCTACTAACAACACTCCACCCAAATAAAAAGGACATGTCAAGTTGGACAAAAGACACAGACAATCAAATCCTATATAGCAACATCTCCTGGAAGAATGGTCAGCTCAACAAGTAAACATCAACAAAAGAAAGGCTGAAAGACAAAGAAAAATCCGAGCAAATAGATCGATTGAAGAAAAAGAAAATGACCGTCAGAAAAACGATAAAAGAAAAAGACCCAGAACAGCAAACCTTAGAAAAAGTTGGCATTTACTTGCCAGAACCAGTATTCAGCCACATACAGTTATATGTTGCACTAGCAAAATACCCGCGCTTCGCAGCGGAGAAGTAGTGTGTTAAAGAAGTAATGAAAAAGAAAAGGAAACATTTAAATAATAATGTAACATGATTATGTAATTGTTTTGTCATTGTCATGAGTGTTGCTGGCATATATATATTTATATATATATATATATACTAGCAAAATACCTGCGCTTTGCAGCTGAGAAGTAGTGTGTTAAAGAAGTAATGAAAAAGAAAAGGAAACATTTTAATAATAACTAAACATGATTGACAATGTAATTGTGTTGTCATTGTCATGAGTGTTGCTGGCATATATATAAACTGCTCAAAAAAATTAAAGTAACACTTTGAAAACACATCAGATCTCAATGGGAAAAAGAAATCCTCCTGGATATCTATACTGATATAGACTGGGTAATGTGTTAGGAATGAAAGGATGCCACATCGTTTGATGGAAATGAAAATGATCAACCTACAGAGCCCTGAATTCAAAGACGCCCAAAAATCAGAGTGAAAAAATTATGTGGCAGGCTAGTCCATTTTGCCAAAATTTAATTGCAGCAACTCAAAATTGTACGCAGCACTTTGTATGGCCCCTGTGTTCTTGTATACATGCCTGACAACATCGGTGCATGCTTCTAATGAGATGACAGATGGTGTTGTGGGGGATCTCCTCCCAGATCTGGACCAGGGCATCACTGAGCTCCTGGACAGTCTGAGGTGCAACCTGGTGGCATTGGATGGACCAAAACATAATGTCCCAGAGGTGTTCTATTGGATTTAGGTCAGGAAAGTGTGGTGGCCAGTCAATGGTATCAATTCCTTCATCCTCCAGGAACTGCCTGCATACTCTCACCACATGAGGCCAGGAATTGTCGTGCACCAGGAGCCACTGTACCAGCATAGGGTCTGACAATGGGTCCAAGGATTTCATCCTGATACCTAATGGCAGCCAAGGTGCCTTTGTCAAGCCTGTAGCGGTCTGTGTGACCCTCCATGGATATGCCTCCCCAGACAATCATTAACCCACCACCAAACTGCTCATGCTGAATGATGTTACAGGCAGCATAATGTTCTCCATGGGTTCTCCAGACCCTTTCACTTCTGTCACATGCTCAGGGTGAACCTGCTCTCATCTGTAAAAAGCACAGGGCACCAGTGGTGCATCTGCCAATTCTGGTATTCTTTGGCGAATGCCAATCGAGCTGCATGTTGCTGGGCAGTGAGCTCAGGGCCCATTAGAGGACATGGGGCCCTTGGGTCACCCTCATTAAGTCTTTCTGGTTGTTTGATCAGAGACATTCACACCAGTGACCTGCTGGAGGTCATTTTGTAGGGCTCTGGCAGTGCTCATCCTGTTCCTCCTTGCCCAAAGGAGCAGATACTGGTCCTGCTGATGGGTTATGGACCTTCTATGGCCCTCTCCAGCTCTCCTAGAGTAACTGCTTGTCTCCTAGTATCTCCTCCATGCCCTTGAGACTGTGCAGGGAGACACAGCAAACCTTCTGGCAATGACACGTATTGATGTGCCATCCTGGAGAAGTTGGACTACCTGTGCAACCTCTGTAGGGTCCAGGTATCGCCTCATGCTACCAGTAGTGACACTGACTGTAGCCAAATGCAAAACTAGTGAAGAAACAGTCAGAAAAGATGAGGAGGGAAAAATGGCAGTGGCCTCCACCAGTTAAACCAT